>NW_008355472.1:1641352-1660273 GCF_000622305.1 Nannospalax galili | reverse complement strand
ATATATATATATATGCTAAATAAGTGGAATATATGTTGGAGAACGGGGTATTTACACAGTTGAAAGTACCTTCCTATCAAATTCTTATTAATTATAAGGGAAAATAAGAGCCTGGGGAGATGGCTCAGTGAATAAAGCACTTGGTATGTGTGAAGACCCCGAGTTTGATCTCCAGCACCTACATAAATGCTGGGTGGGCATGACAGCCCTCCTCTAATCTCAGCACTCAAGAGGTAGAGATAGGTGATCCCTGGGGCAAGCTGGCTAGCCAGACTAGCCGAGTGGGCAAACTCCAGGTTCAGTGAGAGATGTTGCCTCAATATATAAGGTGGAGAGTGATCAAGAAGACACCTAATGTCAACCTCTGGCCTCCACTTGCACACGTGCACACATAAGCATTCACCTACACACATGTGAACATTCATGCACACATGGTATATAACACACACATGCACGCAAATGGGGGAAACAAAGAAAAATAATTTCATAAAAGAGAAGTCTGGTGGATGCATGAATATTACTAGGAATAACACCAGTACAACTGTGTGCTCCCTGATTGATGCAGTGCAGAGAATACAGACTCCACCAAGGAGGCCTAACACTGATTATAAGAAAACAGACAAACCCCAATTGAGGGAATTTTACAAAAGAAATGGCCTAAAAGTGTCACACTGTGATAGTCAAGGAAAGACTTGAGAACTGTACCAGACTGAAGGAGACTACCAAAATATGAGTGAGTGAGCAGATGGGCTGATGGGAGGGATCTGATGGTGAGAAAAGGGACTGGAGAAATCAGCAGAGACCAGATGGGCATCACTGTTAGCATCCAAACAGTCTTGTCTTCAGCAGCCCCACAAGGTCCAGGTAAACATCATTACTGGGTTGTGAAGCTGAACATTGTAGTTCAGGAGTAAAGGAAACTGCCCATATCATACAGCAAAGCAGCAGGACCGGGACTCCAAGCAGGGCTGACCGCACCCCCTCCGCCTTTTAAAAAATTTATTTATTTTTACTTTATGTGTATGAGTGTATTGCCTGCATTATATAATGTGCACCCATGTCATGCACTGTCTGCAGAGGACAGAAGAGGGCGTTGGATCCCCTGGAACTGGAGTTACAGAGGGTTGTTAGCCACCATGTGGGTGCTGAGATTTGAATCCCAGGTCTTCTGCAAGAGTAGCCAGTGCTCTTAACTGCTGAGCCACCTCTCCAGCCCTCCCCTCCTCTTTATTAACAGGGTCTTGCTATGTAGCCGAAGCTGGTCTTAAACTCAAAATCCTCTTGCCTCAGCCTCCCAAGTGCTCAATATATAAGGTGGAGAGTGACAGCAAGGTGGGTTGCTATGTGAGGCATTCCTGTGTAGCTGCAAATGACTCTGAACTTCTGATCCTCCTGGCCTCCACTTCCCAAGTGCTAGGTGACAGGCATGCGCCACCCACCATGCCTGACTTTCTTTGAATAATTTTAAAATGTGTGTGTGCACGCACGTGTGTGTGTGTGTGTGTGTGTGTGTGTGTGTGTTCGCAGGTATGTATGTGCCTTGGCACACAAGTGAAAACCAAAAAACAACTTATGGGAGTTTGTTCTCTTCTTCCCACTGGGTTGGTTCCAGGGACTGAACTCAGGTTGTCAGGCTTAGCAGCAAGAATCTTTACCTGTGGAGTCATTTCACTGGCCCCTCCTCCTATACCCTTAACCATCAAGGACTGCAGAAAACCAGGACTTGTCTACATTAAGTTTGGAAGCTGGTTTGCCTTTTGCCTTTCAAGTCCTCAAATATATCACCCTGGAGAGTGAAGATGGGGTAATGATTATACACCTTACCTTCAGAGGTTAGAATCTAACCCAGGACTGCATCTTCCCTGGGGCCAGACTTAGTTGTTCCACTTTCTGACCCTCAAACCCCAGAGCTGGATGCATTCTGGGAAGGACCCACACCGCCTGGAAACTGCCCATACTCCTGCCAGACACTCTGAGATCAGAGCTGTTGTGGTTCCAGAGCTCAAAGGTCCCCCTCTGGGGCAGTGCACAGTACGCAGAGTGTGCTGAGCACAGGACAGAGGAGAGGTCCCTCTGGCATAAACACTACATGACATTTTATCTTGAAGATAAAGAGAAAAGCTTTAAAGGATTCCCAGGCTAGTGGACACTCTAGCAGAGGAGGGTAGCAGTAGGGGCGCTGCTGGGAAGGAGAGAACCCTGGCTGCCACTAGGAAGGGGTGGGTATGGGCCATAGGTGAGTAAACTGAGGCAGGCTGAGTGATCAGGTCCCATGAGGGTCCACAGGCATCTTCAGCCTGTGGCAGCAGGCCTGGCATTTTTTCACATCCCCAGGAGTCAGTGCCCCAATGCCAAGCAGAGGAAATTATATCTGGCTTTGTTCCTATGCTGGCTGGCAGCAGTGGCCACACCCCCACAAGGTGTAATTCTAAGAGCCTTTGGGAGGGACAAGTGGTGAGTCACTGTGCTTGGGTCTGTTATAGGAACCCATTAGGCATTGGGTTCTAGGTGAGTCCCTTCATCTGGTTGAACTCTGGGCCTCTCCCCTGAAAAGTGAACTGAAAAGGGGTTGCTCTCCCCAGGAGCCCTGTTGGGATTCAACACCTTTTAGGTTTGGATACAGCAGTGTGTCTGTTACTGTAGCCATGTGACCAAAGGGGACAAGTGTCACCAGAGAAACGATATACTGTGTTCCCAGCACTGTCTCCAAATTCTGTTGATATGGAAATCCCCATGACTGTATGGAATTGCCCAGAATCCCTGGGCAGAGCCCTCACTCAGCATCCCAAGTCCACAGAGCCACAGGCAGAAGGAACTGGACAAGGAAGGAAGGGAGCCCACTCATGCTGGCTCTGATGCAGGCAGTTCTACTGTCCAATCCCAGCTCTTCCCCTTGGGCACAAGACTTAACGCATAAGCTCGTTTCCTCTTATGAAAAATGGGGACAGTAATAGCATCTGTCTCCTGAGGATATGATGACTGCATGAGATAATATATGAAATATGCCTAGTATATAGTAGATGCTCAAAAAATAGCTGCTACAACTTGGCAGGCTTCCACACTAGGAGTCATACTTGCATGCATTTCCTTCTGTTTTGTGCCTTTGCATCTCACTTGCCTAGCCCTGGTCCTGCCCTTCCATTCATCCATGCACCATTCCCTGAAGCTTGCTGTGTGCCAGGCCTGCAACTGGTGAGTGAGGAACCAATTAGAAGCAAGCCAGACCTAGGCCCCACCTCAAAGAGACACCAGGAAGAAGAGTGGTGAAAGAGACTGGGAGGCACATTTGTAATACGGACTGAGCAGGGGTGAGGGGTGAGGCACAGGATCTGGGGTGACTGAGCCCCAAAGATAAAGAGACAAGCCAGTGAAAGGGCTTGGGAGGCTATTTCAGGCAAGAGGAGGTCAGAGACTGTGTCCAGGCTGTGTCTCAATCTACAGTCACCTTTTTGGACCCACTGCCCTGGCAGAGAAGAAACCCCCTCCTCCCAGCACTCAGCACTGCAAATGCAGTGGGTACTGGCGTGGGTAACAGGCTATCCTAAGCTCAGCTGCCAACATGAGACAGGAAAGGAAGTCAGGTCACCTCCAAAGGGCTTTTTCCTATCCTTGACAGACAACAGCCAGGCCAATAACAAGGAAATGGGGATAGAGACACATGGCCCCAAGATGGATCCTCCCCTTAAGACCTCACAAAGTAGTCCCCAGTATCTGCCCTTGAAAATCCCAAAATGATGTCTTCAACCACTCTGCAGATCATCACTGGGGAAACAGACCCAGAGAAAGGTAAGGAAAGATCCCACTAACTTCTCAGTTCTGTGAGGGGAGTAACCATTAAGCAGGCACCCCTTCACAACAGAGCCAGATTCAAACCAGAGGAAGGCTTCCCAACTGAGGCCAGTAATTACCACATCAGTAGCCACTACAATATGTTCCGAGTCACCGACAGATCAATCCATCATCCACAAAGCAGACAGAAGCACCTGGACCTAGGACTGGTGGGCATAGGGGATGTTTTCAAATTTAGCAAATATTAAAGGCACTGCGCTGCATTTTTTGTAGACTTTATAACCCTGGGACAGGAATCACCATTTAACAGATGCTGAAACCCAGGCCCAGGGAGGTCCAATGATGGATCAAGGTCACATAATACTGGAGCAGAGAACTAGAGTCCAGATGCTCTTGACTCCAAAGTATCAGATTTACCCAGCTACAACAAGCATTCTAGCAACTGGAGACTCTTGGTGAGGGCACTTACTATGCAGTACCCACTGCATTCAGGAGGCCTGGCTGACCAGGGAGCTCAGCTCACAGGTTGTTCCTCTGATTTGCTCATCTGACCTCACCAGGCTCAAAGGCAGGGACATGCTTTTCTGAAACCCAGAACTGGAGCTCTGTACTTGGAAACCCCTCCAAGAACCCTTGGGCCATCACAGTGCCCTGCCAGGACCAGTTGAAACCCACAGGTTCTCAGTTTACCCAGCAGCTCTGGGCTGTGTCGGGCAGACCTGTCTTTTTCACATTCTGGCTGTGTGGCCTTAGCTTGGGCAAAGGAAGGGAGCTGTAAGCCCTAGGCATCTTCATCTGTCAATCGGGGATCATCCATCCCTGAAGGGGAACTATAAGGATTAAAGAAGCCTTGTACAGAAAGCCTCCAATGGCAAAAATAAGATAAAATGTATACATATATATCAAGCTCCCCCTCACAGGGTAGATGGACCAGGAGGAATGGATGCTTTCTACAGTGGGGCCTGCCCAGACCCACCCTTCACAATCCACAGCCAGGCCCTGTCTTCGCTGAGTTGGACCAAGTCTAAAGAGAGGCACAAATTGCACATGGGCCCTCTCTGCTCTAACTCGCCAGCCAGTTCAAGGCCAATCTGAGGGAGGAAATGTCCCTTGCCTTGGGATTCTGGAGCCCCCCAGAATGGAAACTACTGAGACTCTTACCTAAGAGCTATTCCAGGATGCTGGCATTGGGGAAGACAAGGAGGAAAGATGTCTGCCAGTCCTGCCATGATGGGTGGCAAGGTCTGTCCCAAATGGCATTCCTTCACTGGCTTCTCTCCTAATATGTCTGCTGTTCTGTCCCTCAATTCTTCAGGCTGGGCTGGGCCCACACCTTTTCGTCTTCCCTCCCAGAGGCAATGGTTCTGTCAGCAGTAGGCACTTACTGTATTAATCTGCCTTATAGTGCTGTGGCCCCTGATTATCATGGCAGCCCTCAGCACACAGTAAGTGCTCAGTTAAGACCTGTGGCCTGGATGGAGCCAACAGAGATGCTTGCCTGCATGGGCTTCTCTAACTTAGAAGACCAGAAACACCAAGAGGCAAGAGGCAGGTACAGGGAGATCAGAACTTTTTTGGTTTTTTGTTGTTGTTGTTGTTGTTTGTTTTTTTGTTTTTTTTGAGACAGAGTCTCCCTGGAGCCACAGCTGGCCTGGAACTCAATACGTAGACCAGGCTGACCTAGGTTTCACAGAGATCCACCTGTCTCTGCTTCCTGAGAGCTGGGATTAAAGGCATGGGCCACCACACCCAGCCAAGATTCAGAACTTTTATAGTTCTGATAAACCTACAATCTCAGCTCCTTGGGAAGCTAAGGAAGTGGGAGTCTTTTGAAGGGTAACCTGGGCAACATTGTGAGATGCCCCCGTCTCAAAAAGCAAATTAAAAAAAAATACTGAAATACCAATTTATATTTCATAAAATAACAGAAATATATAAAATACCCACTATTTTGGAGGATATGATAAAACTGTTACACAGGAGTGGGGGTATATAGCTCAGTGAGAGAATGACTGCAAGGCCTTGGGTTAGATCCTTACCCCTCATCACTCCACGTCAAAGGATGTTACACAGTGGCAGCAAAGACAACTTGTACTATTCTAGAAAATAATTTGGCGAGCCAGCCCTAGTAGGCACAGGCCCCTAATCCCAGGTACTTGGTAGGCTAAGGAAGGATTACAAGTTCAAAGCCAGCCTGGACAACTTAATGAGACCATATCTCAAAATAAAAAGTAAAGCAAAAAGGGCTAGGGAAAGGAGACAGGGGAGATAGTTGAGCGGATAAAGTGCTTGCTGTGCAAGCAGAAGGACCTGAGCTCAGATCCCCAGCACCAATGTAAAAACCAGGCATGGTAGCACACATCTGTAACCTCATCACTGTGTGGGTGAAGACAGGCAGATCCTGAGGGCCTTCTGGGCGGCCAGTTCAGCTAAACAGCAAGCTCCAGGTTCAGTGAGAAACTGTCTCAGAAAATAAGGTGAAGAACAATAGAAGAAGACACCCCATAATGCCCTCTGGCCTTCAACTTGCATGCACAAGAGAGTGCACACACACACACACACACACACACACACACACACACACACACACAATTGAAAAGCTGGGGGTTAGGGGAACTGCTGGGAAGACAGCTTAGTTGGTAAAGTACTTGCTTTGCCAGTATCAATCAAGACCTGAGTTGATCCTTAGAATTTAAAACAAAATAAAAATAAAGCAAGGCATGATGGCACAGGCTTGAATCCCAGCACTGGGGAGGTAGAGACCTAGCCTACTTCTCAAGTTCTGGGACAGTGAGAGACACCGTCTCAAAAAAAAAAAAAAAAAAAAAAAAAACAAGGTAGGGGGCTGGAAAAATGGCTCAGTGGTTAAGAGAACTGGCTGTTCTTGCAGAGGACCAGTGTTTGATTTTCAGCATCCACATGGCAGCTAACAACTGTCCCTAACTCCAGTTGCAGGGAGTCAGGCGCCCTCTTCTGACCTCCATGGGTATTGCACAACATGGGTGCACCTAACTACATGTAGGCAATACACATAAAATAAAAATAATGAACACACCTTTAATCCCAGCACTCAGCAGGCAGAGGCAGGCGGATCTCTTTGGGGTTCAAGGCCAGCCTGCTCTACATAGTGAGTTCCAGGCCAGCTAGGGCTACAGAGAGACCCTGCTTCAAAAAGACTAAAAAATATTTTTTTTAATGAATAAAAAATTTTAAAAAAAGAAAAAAAACAAGGTAGATTGCAAGTGGATCTCTGTGAATTTACATAGCAAATTCCAGGCCAGCCGGTGCTACATAGTGCGACCCTGTCTCAAAACACATACACACACACACACACAAATGAAACAAGGAAAAACCACAAAGGAAGGATGGATTACTTTGAGAGAGAGAGAGAGAGAGAGAGAGAGAGAGAGAGAGAGAGAGAGGGGGCTGGGGATGTAGCTCAGTGGTAGAGTGCTTCCGTAGCCTGCATGAGGGCCTGGGTTCAGTCCTCAATACTAAAAACAGGGTTATGCTTAGGAAAAAACAAGAAAAAAGTTCTGTTACAATATTCATGAGTATATTATTGCATTTGTAATTAGCAAATTATACTGGGAACTGCATCAGCAAGCCCAGTTTAGTTCATAATGGCACATCACCCTGAGGACTCCACAGCCGTGGAGGGCTGTACCCCCCACCCCCACAGGGGCAGTTGCTCAGCCAGTTCTGCAACTCTTGAGCCCAGAGCAGGCCTGGTGGAAAGCAACTGCCAGAGATGCTCATGAATTAATAACTCCAGCAATATGAGCAACTTCCACAGATGCAAAGTTAAATTAACAAAACAGGTCAAAAACTACCTGTGCCCATGGTTTCAACTATGCACAAATTACCTGCACCTTTCAAAGAGAGCTGGAAGGGGCCCTGGGGAAGTTCCCCTCAGGAAACCAGGGTGTGAGAGGATTTCTTTCTTTGTTTCTTTCCTTTTCTTTTTGTTTTTGAAACAGGGTCTCCCTGTAGCCCCAGCTGGCCTAGAACTTGCTATGTAGACCAGGCTGTTCTTGATCTCACAGAGATCCTCCTGCCTCAGCCTCCTGAGTGCTGGGATAGAAGGTATATACCACCATACCTGATTGACCTCAAATTTCCAATCCTTATATCTTTACTTCCTAAGTGCCAAGACTACAGACATGTACCACCACATCCAGTTTATGCAGTACTGGGGATCAAACCCAAGGTTCCATGTCTGTACGTGCTAGGCAAGCACCACACCAGCTGAGCTACATCCTAGCCCCTTTCTCCTTTCTTCCTTCTTCCTCCTCTTTCTTCCTCCATCCCCTCCTCACTGCCTCTGTCCCTCCCTCTCTTCTTTTTCTTTCTTTCTGACAAGGGTCTTGCTGTTTAGTCCAGGCTAGCCTCAAATTCTTTTTTTTTAACTTTTTCTTTTTTTTTTTACTTTATTTTATGTGTATGTGTATATTGCCTGCATGTAGGTAAGTACAATGCCTGAGTAGGTCAGAAGAGGCTGTTGGATCCCCTGGGACTGGAGTTATAGACAGTTGTTAGCTGTCATGTGGGTGCTGGGATTCAAACCTGGGACTTCTGGAAGAACAACCAGTGTTCTTAACCGCTGAGCCATCTCTCCAGCCCCACCTCAAATTCTTGATCCTCCTGCCTCAACATTCGTAGTAGTTAGAACTACAGGCATGTCCAGGTTCTTATTTTTAGATTCTTACTGTTACTACAGTATTTATGAAATATGACAAACACCATTTCATCTTGTATGCCTGTAATCCCAGCACATAGGAGGTTAAGCCAAGAGAAGAAGTTTGATGCCAACCTGGGGTATACAATGAGACCCTGTCTCAAAACAAAATGAAACAAACAAAAACCACTTTCATGTTCTAATTAGACTGTTGTCCAACCCCCCAAGGCCTTGTTCCTGGGACCTGAAAGCTCAGGGTCAGCAGAGCTGAGGACTGACACCGTAGGCTGATACCCAGGTAACTTGGAAATGCTTGGCAGCATCTGGCTTTTATGCCACTGAGCTCCGAGGAGACTGGCACTGTACTAGGAGTGGTAGCCTTGGGCTACCCACTCTTGGGCCAGGACACAGCACAGGCAATGATCACCGGCAGAGTCAGGGCAGGGACAAAAGGACAGAATGCATATCAAAGCTGAACCCCAATGGCAGGCCAGAAGAGCAGGTGGTACCCAAGTGAAAGAGGGAAGAGGCTCCTGGCAAAGGCTATTGGGAGCTGGGAACCAGAAACGGCTGGCTTGGGGAAGCAGAGGGCACACACAGCTGCCTGAGGTAACCTGAGTCACCCTGAGAGAAGAAGGATAAGGCAGAAAATGGAGCTGTCCCTTGGATGCTCAACCTGTTCATTCATCCATCCATTCAGCAAGTGTTAATGGGGTGCCTCTTGTGCCAGGCTCTGTGCTAGTGTTCTGATAACTTCAATTATTCCATCTCTTTAGTTATGTGGAAGGAGGGAAGAGAGTACCCCTTGGTGAATCGTAGCTCAGAAAAATTAAGTGGAGGAACTAACCTAGAGCCAGTGTGACACAAAGTCCATCCCTGAACCTGTTCCCCAAGAGTCAGGCTCTGTTCTGTGAGTGATCTAAGGCATACCAGGTAGACCAGCACTTAGCCAGATGAGGACTGTCCTTGAGGTATCTGTACTAGGGGCTGGGATTTCTAGGGTATGTATGGAGTAGGAAGGGGCTCTTGGGACTGGCTATGCCTGAACTAGGGAACTGAAAAGATACAGAGAACACAGTGCTGTGGGCCCAAAACGAAGTCTCTGTTCCCCTCTTCTGGCTTGGTATTCTACCTGGAAAATGGCTATTGATCTCCATGGCCCTCTCCTCTGAAGGGAAGGAGCTCTGGAAGCAGCTACCCCAAAACTATCTTGTCTCTAAAAGAGTACCCCCAAGACTGGTAGGAGATCTTTCACATCTCCCCTAGAGCTCCCTGTAGAGGATCCAGCCAGGCCCTTCTCTGCTGCTCTCCATCCAGGGCTGGGTGACTCATCCCTGCTCTGCCTGGTGCCCTCCCTCTCACTGGTCTCCAGCAGCTTCCTAGGACCCCCCCCCCCAGCTTCAGCAGCAGGCTCAGCTCTGAGCAGTAATGAAGGCTGCAGGAGCTAACCTCGTGCTCTGTCCTCCGCCTCCCCACTCTTACCCTGAGGGCAGGGGGAGACAGAAGGAGGAAGGGGAGCTGAGAGATAGAGTGGGGGGGGCAAAAAATGGGATGTGGGGATTAGTGAGACAAGACAGTGTCAGCACTGCTATTGGACATTGAGACAGACAATGACAAACACCCCTCAGAACATCAGGGACACCATGGATGATGACCCCTGAAGATTTAGCAAGTGCCAGGCTTCCTCAGTAGCCTCCAAGGTCTCAAGCCTCACAGAGCCCCCAGGCCACTGGGCTTCCAATGTCCAGTAGTATCATCACATTGCCTGTCCACAGTGCCTGCTCCTCCTCAGAGCCTGGAACCTGAGCTTGGCTCTAGACTCATCCCTTTCTCTCCTTTCTCCCCCAACTCTGCTGAGCCACATCTTCCTGGCAGCCCTCTCTGCCCTGCCAGCCTGTCCTCATCAACACTACTTGGTCTCTACAGCCACACTCTCCTCTCAGGTCTCTAGATATCCAGGGCCAGCAGCCTCCTGAGGCCAGGGAGTTATCTAAAACCAGGAGCTAACAATGGCACTGTCCAGCTTGAAAGCCTCTGCCCTTCCCCTGCAGGATAAAATCAACTGCCCACCTCCCTTCCCTTCTTTCTCAACCTCAGCCTGCACCCCTGCCCCATCTCACAGACCTTCTGACTGGCTAGGCCCCATGCTACACCCAAACACCACTCCTTGGTTAAATCCTGCCCCACCCAACACCCTCCCTCAGTCTCAACCCAAGTCTTTATCCCAGCACCCCTGTGAAGGGCTAGCCCTGTCCCTATCTGTCTCCCCACCAGGCCTGCAGTCTTTAACAGTAGGACCCAGGTCTGATCTGTCTCCAGGTCCCCAATACCAGCACCAGAGCTGGCAGAGTGGGTAGAAAGCACATGAAGAGGTTTGCTGAATGAATAAATAACTGAGACAGTGAAAAAAGAGGAAAAGGGATATGTAGAGGCATCAGAGACAGAGACAGTAACCATGGAGGAAAAGAAGAACTGAGATGGGGTAGAAACAGGAGACTCTGAAACCCAGAGGGAGGCGAGAGGTGGGCACAGGAGGCAGGAAGGGGAAGCCATGGCAGAGTCAGAGCTGTGCCAGGAGGTGGGAGCTGCCAGGAGACAGCTGAGCAGACATAATTGGATCAGAGACAACTCTGCTCCTGCAGTGAGGGGGTGTGACTCACACACAGAGTAACACCAGACACAGAAACACACATGGTCTCACACTTGGCACATGCACATGCATTCAATGTGGACTGACCAGGCCTTGTCAGGTGCCTGCTTGGGGTTGGTGAACCTTGTACCTGGGGGTGTACTCAACTGAGGGCTGTGTCACACACAAGCCACCCACAATCCAGCTCCAAGCACGGAAGCCCAGACATAGAATCCTCCACCCCCACCACATCACCCTGTCCTCAGAATACACAGCCACCCTCTGGTGTCTTCTTCAGTTGTTTGCTTCTGTTTTGCTTGGCTCCCCCCCTCAGGATGTAAGCCCCATGACAACAGGATCTGCTATGTGTGGTTTGATGCCAGATTCCTGAATAACACAATGCCTGGCATGCAGTATGCACTCAATAAATGTATGGACTCTGTGAATAAACGCACATATGCATGAATAAATGAATACACAACGAAGACACACAAGGGAGCTGTATTCCTCTGGCTCCAGGCCTCTGTCTCAAGGCTCATTGCCTCCCTCACTCATTCTCAGGTCCCAGGACATCTGGAAAGGTCCAAAGACAGAGTGGGGTACAGGACGTGAGGGAGGGGACTCCAGGGAGCCAACTCAGATGGGCATTGTGACAGAAACATGAAGAATGAAATTACATGGCCCAGGTGCCACAAGGAGACATGAGGAGACTGTACTCCCCATCTGTGCAGACACTGTACACCTCCCCCAGGACAGGAAGATTCTAGAGATGTGGCATGTGCCTGTCTGTCTTCTGGGAGTCCAGGATGAGAAGCAAGAAGACAATGATATACTAAAGTCCCAGGGACGGTCAGCAAGTGACTCAGAGGGCTAAAGGCACCTACCACCAAGACCGATGGCCTGAGTTCGATATCTGGGACCCACATGGTAGAAGAGGAAAAACTAGCAAGTTGTCCTCTGACCTCCACACTCAAGCCTTGGCACATGCATACATGTGTGTGTGCTTGTGTGTGTGCACGCGCGCACGCACGCACGCGCATGTACACTGCCCTGAGCCACCAGCCCAAGGTTCCATTTAATGGCTAATGACAAGTGTGTGCATTTAGAATGAGACCTTCCATTCGCATGTCTTTAGTCTATATGGGGACCCACAGCATTCACATAAACCTGAGCATGCTAGGAGGGAACACAAAGGAGCAAAGAGAGGGGTAAGAACATGTTCAGCCTGACATCTGCTCTAAGCTGTCACCCACTAATCTGTGGCCAGGGTATGATCATCTGCCCAGGTCAGGGGCCAAAGTGAGGGGTCAGGGCTATAATAGGGTTCTATTCCATCTATCCTCGTTAGCAACTGGTACCCAGGCCTGTGGCCACTGGCCTCTCAGGAACAATCTAGAACAGCACAGCCTAAGTCCCAAACGCCCACTGAGAGCCAAGCCTCTGGGGTCACAGTACCCACAGCTCTGGCTCCAAGTGGTCCAGCCAGGTATACAAGACACAAGGAAAGAGAGAACCCAGCTGTCTCCAGGACTCGCTCCTTGCTCTCATCTCCTGAAACTTTAAACACTCTGGCTGGAAACTGAGCGGAAACTGAGCTGAGGCTCGTTAAAGTTTTAAAAGCTGGAGCCTGGGGAGCTGGGTGTAGAAGGCACCAAGCTAGCATAGGAGCTGAGGGCTCCCCACTATCTATAAGGGGCACAGCCTGAAGGCACCATACCACTATCAAGGCAGGAGCCAAGGGGCTTCACATCCCACCATCTTCCATCCCAGCCTACCCCAAACGTCTCAGTTTATAAAACTTTGCACTATCTACTGTCACCATGTCTCTGGTGTAGTCCTTCCCAATCTCTCTGGACAGGATCCTTAGCTCCATTCCCCATGCCCCTGATTCAGTGTAGACTTACTACCCTTGCCCAGACAACAGGAGCAGCTTAAACCCTCATACCCCAAGACTTCTAGCTCCAAAGCCAGGAGCCTGGTCTAGCTCTCTAATTCCTTCCAGTCACCATTCTCACCTGTCTCCTCCACCCCTCCTTCCTGTCCCAACCTTCACACCTCTCTGCCTCTGTGAAGAATGCTGGCAAACTCCCTCCCCTCATTCTTCACCCAATTCCAAAGGTACCACCTAAGCAGTGCACCCTATGAAGTCTTCCCCGATTCCTAAGACTGGCCATCTCAGTATCCACTCTGGGTTTCTACAGCTCCCGTGACAAGTGTCTGCCTCAGCACCCAACAGGAAACCCCTTGATTCCCTGCTGTCCCACTTCCAGCATAGGCCCAGGAGGAGAGAGGCTGTCAGGCAATGTTCCCTGAATGAGCGAATGAATAAATGAAGTATGGGAAGACAGGCCAGCAGGCATTCGATACATGCTGACAGATGAAGTGGAAGCCCAAGCAGGGGCAGCCTGCCCAGGGCCACACAGCCCAGACTGAATCCCTTGCTCTTGCTCTGAGAGCTTCAGTTCAAGCAGGCACCTCAGCCACAAAGGCTTCCTTGACACCTCCAGCCAATGTTGACTTTTTCAGAGTGCCTTTCCCATAGCACGGACCTTAACTTCCTAGGGCATCTCTCTGGCAATTCATCCCCAGGACAGCTCTGGACACACCTTATTCCAGATATCCCATGCCAAGGTCAGGGCTAGATCTAGGGTAGGGATCCTCAAGAGCCTACCTTTGGATGAGTGTCCACCTAAGAGTCTCTCTGCTGGTACAGACCACCAAGGTCTTAGCCAACTATCCTTACCCCGTGTCCCACAAATGCAGTTCCGCCACCCTACCCAGTCTCCAGGTTAGGGTGGCCTCTATAAACCACCTGCCTGGAAACTTACTGCAGAGATGGGAAAACTGACCCCAAAGGGGCAAAGGCCAAGCCAGGACATGAACTCCACAGCTCAAAGCCCCCAAAAGAGATCTACTCTCACCCCTGCCACCACAGATAAGAAAACAGACCCAGAAAGGTGAAGTGACCCCTCAGGTCACACAGTGAGGACTGGACTTTTGCCCAGCTGGGTTCCCTCCAAGATGTCCTCACACAATGACACAGCACAGAGACACCCAAGGACAGAGGGTAAGGCTCCACAGGGTCCTGGAGACAGAAAAGCCCCAAAGTGCTGACAACCAGACCAAGGAGCAGAGGTAGCTTTGTTTGGGGCAGGGACTTGGTCCTGATCCAGCTTCAATTACTTCTATCTGTTTGGCCTTGCACAAATGAACTCCTGCTCTGAGCCTCAGTTTCCACATTTTCTCCATAAGGTTAATGAGTCCTACCCCACAGGACATTACCAGCCTCAGTAAGACATAAAGCAAGCAGTAGGGCCCATCCCTTGTTTGCCCAGGACACCTTTGTGTCCCAGACTTTAAGAGTAAGAAAGGCCTTGGTGATCCCTGAGTGATCCATGTGGCACAGGAGAGAGAATGAAGTGCTCACAAGGTAGGGATTAAGATCTTGACACTGGTTTTAGAGCTGGCACCCAGGTACCTATGGCACAGGACAGGTGGACAGTGAACTAGGGCCAGAAGGACTGCTAGTTTCCTCCGAAGGAAAGGGGAGGGACTATAGGACAGGAAGTCAGAGGAGATAGGTCCCCATTGCCCAGCTTCCTGTAGCAAGAGGAACCTCAGGTTCTTGACCATACTCTTTCAAGAGCCCTCCTACACCTACTCTAACTCCAATGCCCCCAGAGGTCCTGCCACCCAGCCTGCTCCTGTCATAGGCCCTGGTTCCTACCAGATTTGCAAACCTGTGCCTTGTGCAGGTGGCCCTAGGTCACCTAGAATTGTCTGTCCTCTCTCCAACAGGGTCTGAAAAGCTGAGTTTAGGGTCCAGGACTCCTCTGCCTGTCACAGGTGAGGCATGTGCAAAGGTAGGCATGGAGCAGGCATGAAGAGGCCTGAGCACAGGCCACCCGGGGCAGGACTGCCAAAGCTTCTCCTTACCTCTCTCCCATGGGCCTTGAGTTCAGAAATCTTCAGTCAGGAAGGCCCAATGGCAGATAGACAAACAGCCAAGAGAATGGCAGTCACACATAGCAGTCACACACAGCCACAACTAGCTGGCCCCCTGGATGAATAACATAAAACTTGCAGATTTCAGGCTGGAGAGATGGCCCAGTGGTTAAGAGTACTGGCTGCTCTTGCAGAAGGACCCAGGTTCGATTCCTAGCACCCACATGGCGGCTAACAACAATCTGTAACTCCAGTTCCAAGGGAAACCATCTCTACCTTCTGATTCTGAGGGATTGCATGACATGGGTGTGCTTACACACATGCAAGTAATACGCTCATACATATAATAAAAATATATTTTTTTTAAAACTTGCAGATTTCCCATTTCTCACACCAAGAAGGGCACACTGCAAAGAAGCTGATCTGGGCTATGGGAGACCTGGGCTTGGGTTCTGAACATCCCTCTGACTTGTCTCCAGGATCCATGCTCAGCATCTGCCTCTGATACAGGGCCTAGACTTGGAGGAGGTACTGTCTGCCTTCTGTTCACTACCCAGAGCCCAGTGCAGGCTAGAGGCCAGGAGGGAGGCCTTTGTCCTGGCTCTGACAGCTGGACCCAGAGCCACAGTAACTTCCAGGGACCTTTGGACATAGAAATAGGGAGAGGAGCAGGAGAAAACCAATCAGGTAAATAGTGAGGTGCCACCCCCCCCCACACACACACAAAATCACAGAACATGAAGCATGTCCTGGTGCAGGAGGGGGTGGGGCAGCTTAACAAACATGGGTGGTTGAGTCCCAGCCTCTTGAAGTGACCAAATGATCGTGGGGACTCTGGCTTCGACCTGCTGTGTGACCTTGACAAGTCATTCCCCTCTCTGAGCCTCAGCTTTGTCATCCATCAAACAAGAATGGGATGATGAGAACACTGCGTCCCTCAGTTCTTCAAAGAGTTATTGATGGGGTTAAAGGCCAGTTGTTGCCTAAGGATGTAAGCCCATGGAGGGAGGGCCAAGGACACCAGGGCCAGGCTGACCTGGGTTTCACTCCTGCCTAAGTTTCTGGGTGACCTCTCTTAGTCTGTTTCTTTCTAACACAGAGACAAACTGACTACTCCCCAGGACTGGCCTGAGGCTAAATCAGATAACCAAGAAAAAATGCTTGGTTGGGAGCAGGGCTCTTATCAGAAACAGAATTAGCTGTGTGGCACCTGGAAGTCCTGGAATCTTGGGGACAAAAAGCTCAGAGGCCTTTGCTTATCTCCCAGAGTTCCATCTGCTGTGCTGACAAGATGAGCATGGATGGAGGCTGGTCACTGGTGATGCCTATAACCACGACACCAGCTTCCTCTCTGGGCCAAGGCTCTACTTACCTCCTCAGCTATGGGAAATGGGGCTGAGGCAGTGTGGGGAGATAGGGTTAGACTTAGACGCTAACCCAGCTGGACTCCAGGCCCTCTGTCCTAGGACTTAGCCATCTGACCATGGTCTGGCCCCTGCCCCTCTCTAGGCCTCAGTGTCCTCACCTGCACCCCAGTGTGGGAGGAGGAGAATACAAAACAGATTTACAAAGGGCTGTGGGGTACCTTCAGCCTTGCTAGAGTCCTATGTGTTGGGGAAAGTATATGCCCTACACAGAAGCCCACAACACCCCAGTTTTTTTCAAATCCTCTCCATTCCCAAGTCTGATCTGGATATGAAGGGTCTGTTGAAGCAGTTTAGCCCCCAGACCTGCCAACTCCAGACCTGGGCTACATTGGGTTTATTCATTAACCAACCCAGATGGAGGAGGCAGCTCCACCCTATTGACAGAGGGTGGGAGTACTTGCCCCCCCCCACCTCTGGAGAGCCGGCCTGGTGGGGAAGCCACACTGCCCAGCCCCTGCACACTGCCAGCTTCAAGCCTTTCTCAGTAACAGTCTGGTTCCTTGCTCACTTTTCAATCACTTTGTTCCTCTGTTCCTTCCTTCCCCCAACATCCCTGCCCTGATGGATGCTGTGGGGAGGACCCTTCATGCAGACAGCAACACGCTGGCACTACCAGTTGCCCTTCCCTTCCTGTTCCTCAGGCTCAGACCCATGCTAGGCCCTGAAGAAGCCCCACCCCAGGGTCCTCAAGCCTGGCCAGAAACTTGGAGGAGGTGACACATGAAACCCACAGAGAATCTGATGGCCCAGGGTGTACAGAGACTGTCACAAAAGGCAAAGGAACATCAGGAAGAGCAAGTCAATCATGTGGGGACAGGTGGACAAAGCTGTAATGGTTAAGGCAAAACAGAAAAGCATAGGGTCAGAGGGGAAAGGTCAGCATCTAAGGTCCTGGTATAGGGCCAGGGTGCCCAAACTAAGTCACAGGCCAGACCCCAGGCAGAATGATTCCCCTCAAGAAAGTCCAATTGACAACAAATGCACTCCCACCTGCTCCAGAAGGGAGCAAGGGAATGGCCTGCCAAGAGCCCTCTGTACTCATAGTAACAAAAGATGTGCTACCGACAGTTACTAAGGCCCCTCGGCCAGGGTCTTCACTAGCCTTTGCCCCATAAAACCCCAGGCCTGCAGAACTGCATTATGGCAGAAACAGGACAATCACTGGGCTGGGAGGAGGGGAGATAGCTGAGGGGCTGATGCATATGCAACTGTCCTCTGAGCTGGTTTCCCTGGACCCCAAGTTCCTGCCTCCCTTAGTGTACCCCCAGGGTGGCTCTTTCCAAGGGAGGGATACCCAAGCTGCCAGCCACAAACCCTGCTTCAGACTCAGAGCCAGGTGGAGCAGCTGGGGACCGCCAGGGAAGAGCAGAGGATCTGGCAGGAAGGAATCACATCCCTGGCACCCAAGGGCCAGAAGACTCATCTCAGGCTGACAGAACCATGGATGAGGGAGAACCAGGCCAGTCTCCCACCTGGTGTGAATCAAGTCTGGCGTCAGGTGGGAGTTCTTCAGGAAGACTAGTCCCCTAGAGGGTCCTGGCGATAGCCCACCTCCAAACAGACAGGGGCAAGGTTGGGTTCCAGCTCAGTGAGCCAGATAAGCTACATTCACATCCCTTACCTGAGCCTCAGCTAGTCTATCTGTATAATGGGGGACTATGCCTCCTAGTTTCTAGAAGGAGACTCTGGGCCCATATGCACCCCTCACCTCCCATGTGTCCCTGGCCTAAGTCAGGACCAGGAGACTCATGTAAGAGGCAGTTGCAGTGCAGTACAGGCTGCAGGTAGAGTAGGGCAACCCTACCTTGATCTTGTGCAGAGGCCGATCCATCTCCAAAGCCTGTACCCACACAGACACGCCGGCCTTGCTGTAGGTCAGGTTCCAGCCCACCTCGGCCTCACACTCTGACCGGAAGCTGCGGAAGTCCTGGTCATCGGGCACCTGGACACTTTCGCGGCCCAAGACGGGCCGAGGCCCTTGGGGTTCTGTGGAGGCTGCTTGCTTCTCCATGGGGAGCGTGGGGAGGCCCAGAGCCCTGGTCCTAGTCCGACTCTGCTGGGTCCTCCGCGGAGGCTCCGACAACGTCGACGCGGCTGCAGATGCTGACGCCACCTTCCTGGGACCTGCAAGACCGGTTTGGGGGACGGGAGTCAGAGCGCTGGGGGCGCGGGTGGGGCAGTCCGGGGTCCCGGAGTGGCGGGGGAGCGCTGGAGATGGGCAGAGGCTGGCCAGCCCCGGGCGGGGGTGGACGGGGTGCAGGACAGTCTCTGGGGCCACCACCCAAAGGAACGACCTCTGACTTCCCCGGGGAAGGGGAGCAGGGGTGCTGCGCAGCGAGTGCCCGGTGGGATCCTGAGGGGTGGCAGGGGCCGGTCGGGCACCGAGTCCCGCGCACTGCTGACCCGACCAGCTCAACTAACTCGGCAGCGGGCTTCGCGGGGCCGGGTGGGCT
>NW_008355472.1:1562552-1641132 GCF_000622305.1 Nannospalax galili | reverse complement strand
GCCCTCCTTCCCCTAGCTCAGCTCGGGGCTCCCGGGCTCCGATCGCCTGGCTGGGTATTTTCCAGGCTGCGGAGGTAAGAGCTATGGGAGCGCGGGGCCCCGCCCCGCCCCGCCCCACCGGGTCCTAGCGCCTGCCCCCCTCGTGCCCCGAGGAGAGGGCATGGCCCGGGAGGAGCTGCCGTCCAGCCTGGGACTGCGGAGTCCGGGAGCTGTGGCGGAGGGAGAATGGGATCTCAGAGGAAGGATGAGGCTCAGAGAGGGATTCTGGAAGTTCCCTGTGAGCCCCTTCTCTCCGCCTCTCCCACCCTCACAGGTACACACTTTTGCAACAGCCTATTTATGCTCAAGCACACCTTACCCACAACACCTCAGAGATTCAAAGGTGGGCACACCCCCACCCCGTGACAATCAAGAGACTAACTCGCAGAAATGACAGCCCCTCAGTAACACAGAAGTGGCCACAGTATGCAACCCAGAACAACCAAGAGTATAACAAGCATACACACACCCAACTCAATTCCCAGTGGGGTATAGAAAGCCAGCCAGAAGTTGATCCAACTCACAAGGCTCAAGGTTCACAGGCTGGCCAGACTTGGGCAAAATTTCCATTCCAGGCTGGGCATGGTGGTGCACGCCTTTAGTCCCAGCACTTGGGAGGCAGAGGCAGGCAGATCTCTATGAGTTCAAGGCCAGCCTGGTCTACAAAGTGAGTTCCAGTCTAGCTGTGGCTACAGGGAGACCCTGTCTCAAAAAGACCCCCCCCCAAAAAAAATTCCCATTCCAGTCACCTTGGCCTGAAAGATGTAACTAGGACCCTCCTACAGCCCTAGACTATTTGGCTATTTTCCACAAGTCACCCTCTTCAGCACACCTGTGTACACACACCTCCCACTGACTACACTAGGTTCACAAAGAGCTCTGGCCCCAGACCTCTGGGGCTTCCCTATACCTTCCCCAGCAGAACACAGAGGACCAGAGCTAGCACCACAGCTGGGGTTAGATATGTCCACTAACATTTGTTCCCACCTTTCCAGCCTGGAAGCTCCTGCCCCTTGGGTCCTAGTGCCAGCTCTTCCCTAATCTATTCAATGTGAACTGAGACCAGGAACTCAACTTTCCTAAGGCCAGGCCAGTATGAATGTGTCAGTCTGTTTCTGTCACTGGCCCTAGACCACAGTAGGGCAAGGAGGGCCTTTGATGAGCTTTTCTGGGTCAGCTAGCTGCTAATAAGGTCCAATAACTGGCCACAATTGGCCCAGTCAGAGTGAGCCTATGGCCACACTCACTAGAGCAGGATTTTCAGCCTCCTCCAATTAGGGCTCTTGCTGTGCCCTCCGCACCCCCTCCCTGGGCCCTGGCTTCCCATCTACCAAAGGAGGGAGTCAGAAGTTCCCTCCTAGCCTCACCATGAAGAGCTCTGGGGTAGAACAGCTTTTCTTACAGGTGCTAAGAGAAAACTGAGGAGTCAGCACTGTGGGTTCACAAATAGAGGTTTTTTGTTTTTTGTTTTTTTTTTTTTTTCTGAAGTGCCTAGGGCTCTGAGATGTTTGTAAAGAGTGCCCAGTTTTTAAAATGAGCAGGAAACTAGATGTGGTAGCACACACCTGTAATCCAATTTCTTAGGACAATGAAGCAAGAGGATCGAAACTTCAAAACTTTTCTGGGCAACATAGTGAGTTCAAAAACCAGCCCAGGCAACTTAATAAGACTGACACAAATGAAAAAAAATAAGGGATGAGGATAGAACTCAGTAGCAGAGCCCTGGGTTTTATCCTTAGTACCACAAATAAAAACAATCAAAAATAAAAATCAAAATGAGCAGGGACAAGCAGGCAGCCATAATGGCAAGTGACCCTGAAGGGCATTCTACAAAGCAAGTCTTCTTTAAAAAAGCTTCAGGTCTCCATCAGGCCTGTGTGATAACCTTAGATCTTCAGGCCTCCCATCTGCAGTGTGGGAAGTAGCTTCAGCTAATCACACACACAACCTCTAAACCCACACTCTTTAGAAGTGTCTAGAAACGAGTAGGTGGCATTTGGGGCTGGCTTTGGGCTCAGGAGGCCTAGGCTCTGACTCTCTGGACTTTCTCTGCCTGAGTCCACCTCTATGCAGGGTACTGCTTCCCTAGGCCTCTGTGTGTTTCTGACCCCATACCTCCCAGGCCAGTGGGAGGCCCAAGGGGGGACTTCAGCAAAGCCAAAACCTGCTTTGTAAACTGGATCCTCAGAGACTGACCACAAAGAAGAGGCAGGACAGTAGTGGCCTGATGGCTCCTGCCTTTTTGGGGCCCCAATAACATACATCTTGACAGACAGACATCAGGCATCAGGGCACTAAACCACTCAGGCACACCTTCCAGTCTAGGGGAAAAAGATAAGGCTGGGATGACAGCAGAAGGTGGCTGTGAGGGCAAACTGACAGAAGGACCTCCCACCAACCACAAGGCTGCCAATCTGAAGGGAAGACAGCCAGCAAGGAACAGATGGCAGGAGCCAAACTGTCACTCATATAACCCAGATTAATTAAGAAAAAAATATTTGGGGTCTTGGGTCAGTAATAGTGGGTGACCTAACAGTCCTGGGCTCATCCCTGGGACCTGGGATCTAACCAGGCCACAATGGATGATCAGAAGGATGTCACTTCATGCTACTCATAAATTTGCCCTTCCAAGCCCCCCCCCCCCCCAGAATTTATGTGTCCCTAGCTCTGAGGCTCTTAACAGCCTCTTGAACATGACAAAGTAGCTCCAAATCATGTCTCACCACATCCCTGAGAGGCAGAGATAAAGGCAAGCTGCTCCCAGGCCCAGGAGGTAGGGAGCAAGCTTGGCAGAAGAGTCTGGACAGGAGTTTGAGGACCCAGGTACCCCTGGTTCCTATAGCCTGGCTGTGGACCCGTGTTCAAATTAGGACACTACCATTTCCTGGCTATGTGATCAGATGCAGTGCTCTCCTCTCTCTCCTCTCTCCTCTCTCTCTCTCTCTCTCTCTCTCTCTCTCTCTCTCTCTCTCTCTGCCTCTTTCCTCATCGGGTATATTACCCTCTGATAATTGGTACAATGAAGACTTGTACCCGTGCCAGTTTCACCCCCCAAACAAGTAATGCAAAATACAACTGGAAGATGGTGCAGAACAGAGAACACACTGTCCAAACTGTGCTTCCAACTAAAAAGATTAAGGTAATGTCTTGATGTAATTTTTCTAGATTCTGGTGAAAGATTAGACAGTACTTTCGAAAGGTTGGCAAAGCATGACCCCTTGCTGTGCCTGTTTGGTGCCCTCCCCCTGAATGGGCCCCTCCACAGAAGGTAGGTAAGGCACCTGTAAGCCCCAGAGCGGAGCCTAGTCTGGCTCCTCTATAGCTCCCAGCTCCAAAAAGGGTGGCACGGAGCAGGCACCCTGGGGCTAAAGAGGTGGGAGTGTGTGGGAAAGAGTGCCTGAGATGCTTAGGGAACATAAGGACTCAAGGCCTGGGGTGCTGAGCAAGCTGGACCTTCCTCATAGAGAGGGCAACCACTTAAGGGGGCCTCCAGTACCTCAGCACTGTGATTCCTGGAATGCAGGAGGCAGAGGTCACTGAGATTTACGCCAGACAGCCACTGAAGCAGAGGTGTCACGGACCCTAACAGCACCTGCCTAGAGTGACCCCTTTACCTGCTCCTTAACCCTCTCAACTCCCTGCACCAAATTTAAAGACCTTCAAAAAGGTGAAGAAACCAAGACCCAGATAGCAGCAACCATGGAAAATAAAAACCTAGAAGTTGGGTATGGTAGAGGCACTTGGGAGGTGGAGGCAGATTCTGGAGACCAAAGTCATCTCCTCAGTTACATAGGGAGCTTGAAGCTAGTCTGGTCTACACAGAACTAAAGAAAGAAGACTCAGTTCTCCTGGCTCCTAGCCTGAGATTGCGTGCACGCGCACGCGCGCACACACACACACACACACACACATCTTGGTAAGTTACTACTTTTCTTTAATAATTTCCTCCTCCCCGACAGTGCCTGCCACCCCCCACCCCCCCTTTTTGAGACAGGGTCTAACTCTGTATTCTAGCAAGCCAGCTTGGAACTTGAGGCAATCCTCTTGGCTCAGCCTCCCAAAAGTGCTCTGATTACGGGAATGAGTCACCATGCTCAGCACACACAAATCTTGACTTGTTCCTGGGCACCTACCCCTACTCACCATCTAGATAGACAGATGACAGCCTTTGGATGAATTATGCCCCCCATGGGCCCCTTCTTCCCTGCTTCCTTCCTCAGGGTAACCCTGTTTGCCAATGTGGGTGGAGCAAATTCCCAAGTTGTCTAGGGCAACACGACAGAATCCTAGGCCCACTGTTCTAGAAGATTAGACAGTGACTTCTGTGATGTCACCAGGAAATAGGGTGGACAAGAGGCTCTGTGCATATGCCCTCAGGTCAGAGCCCTTTGAGGCCACCAAGGCTGACTTGGCCTTTAGAGAGCCATGCCTTGTTACGGTGGAAATAGGAGCTATTTTCCAGTCCCACAAGTTCCAGGATCTAAGTATTTACTTAAGGTGGGTCTCATGGCTTTACTGGGCCTCCCAGAGCAAACAGCCCAAAGCCTCCCTGAGGGAGCCACAGCCACCAAGCCAATCATTCAAGGTCACCCACATCCTCCTTCATGGTTATACAGCCATATATTGTCACTTGATGTCCTTTTCCAGTCCAACATAGACACACATCATCTCAGAGTTACACACACGACCAGCCTGACACAGAAGCATGTATACACATGGTCACACAGCACCAGAGTGAAGCTACCAGATAAAAAAAATGCAGGATGCCTTAATGAAATTTGAATTTTAGACACACACCAGATGAATCGTTTTTACTACAAATATGTCCCAAGTATTTGCTAAATCTGAAAACCTTATAGCTAAGGCACTGCCACACCCACATTGCCCAACCATGCAGTGCTGCATAGCCACACACCATTCCCCACAGATCTCAGGTGCCTGATGCATCAAGGGAATATACACACTGTATCCAAGTCACAGCAATGCACACTGCTCTCTGCACAGCCTTTCCATGAGGAGGCACCAGGCCAGAACACGTCTTCTAGACTCATCTTATCTCACAACAACCTTAGGCCAAGGGGCCTTTAGCCCCCTTGACAGCTGAGGAAAATAAGGTCCAACAAGAATTAGAATCACTGAGTGTGGTGGAACACACTCAGCAGAATGCTTTAACCCCAGCATTCTGAAGGCAAAACCAAGAAAATCTCTGTGAGATCCAGGCCAGCTTGGGCTACAGGGAGACCCTGTCTCAAAAAAAAAAGAAAACCAAGAAGAATCTACCACAGGTGTCCCAACTTGGGAAGTCAGAGGAGGGTCACACCCTGACCTCTCCCTACCGGCCCCTCTAGTTCTAAAAAGTGATGACTGCAATGACTCAGGGCTCTAAGGGCAAAGCCTTGAGAGGAAATAAGGAACCAAAAGAAGGAAGTTGTATGGGTTGTGAGAAAGGGGCCATTGTCACAGGGAGTCCCAGGAGTTCTGCCCACCCTGGTAGAAAAAAGTCTTGTTCTTCATGAAGACACTCAAGACACTCCCGTACCACCCAGCCTGAGCATGGAGTCAAGGGGAGGGCTTAGAGTCAGCAGATGGATCTGGTGCCTCTAACAGGAAATTCAAGGGCTTCTGGAAGGCTGCATCGAACCAGTCATCAATCAAACTGCATTCCTGTGAGCAGCAGTCCTGACAGACCTTGTCAGCAGGGTCCCAGCACATGGGTGTATGGTGGCCACAGGCCCTGGGATCTTTCATGAAGTGGGTGTGGGGAAGGCATTCCCAAGATTCTGCTGGAGCCCTGCCCAGCTGCGTCTCTCTAGGCCTGTTTTCCTGTCTCAAGGGCATTTCCACAAGACTGAGGCAGGAGGGTCTAGGGAGGCATCTGTCCACTGTTAAGTCCTTCAGCATGGGGAAGACACTTCTCTCTCCCCAGAGCCTGGGATGTCCTGGGCCGCAGGAATCTACAAAACCCAGGACTCAGGTATAGGAGCTGAAGGATAGAACACGAAGGATGGGCAAGGAGGCCTGTGGATGGCATGTAGAACCCAGGTTAGCAGTCTAGGAAAGTGGATTGGGCCAGGGAGACAAGCTGACTGGATTGGACACAGTGTCCCAACTGTGCAGGATCTAGAACAACTTATGTGGCCTCTCTGTGTCCAGACTGTCCTGCCTCTAAGTCTAGACTGATGAGATTTATGTCATTACAAAGGGAGTGGATTGAGTCACTACTCATAGAGTGCTGAGCTCTATGTGCCTGGACTACAGTGAGTATTCAATACATGCATAGCTACCATGAGTTCCTATCTCCCAGGCCTCCTTACCCCCAGGTCTGGCATCTGTCCCCAACAGAGGGCCTCCTTTGTTCCTATTTTCTTGACATGGGTTCACCTGGAGCCTAGAGGTTGAGTGTGGATGATGACATGTTGTCCTCTATCTTCATCCTCTGTTTCTACAACTGCCAATGACTTGGTTTTGTCACCTTTTGAAGGCATTAGCTCCTTATGTTCACATAGCTCCTTCCAGCAGGGCACAGGGAGCCTGGCCTGGTTCCCAGACTGAGTAAAGTGAAGGGCCGATGGGAGTGGGTTCTCTGGGGGCTTTCTCAGAAAATGGTGCTCTGAGAACCAAGTTGTGTCAAGGTTCATTTTGGGGTTAAAAATCTAGAACAGGCCTACAGCAGGCTCAGCCACCATGAGGCACTGTTTCCTGGGAGACTTTTCTCCAGCCCTACGTCTCTGATGCCCTGGTCAGTGGGCATCTCCAAGTCTTCCTTGGGGGAGGCTGCCTCCTTCAGCACTTCCTAAATTTAGGGCTTGGCTCTGTGACTCATTTCTGAATCTACTCGGCTCCCTCCTCCAGGAGTGTACTCCCACGGTACTTTTATCCTCTGCTGCCTCAGATTGAAGAATATGGCCCCAGAATCCCATGGGAGCCCTATGGTAAGAAGGGCTCCCTGCTCCCACTTGCCTACTAGTAGCTCTAGGCTCTTCTCTGACCAGCTCCTACACGCAAACTTGCTTATATGTCTTCCCAATATCCCCTTCTCCAACGAGAGCTGCTATACATACCTTGGCAATGTGGCCACTTTGGGGGCTGCTTCCCAGCAGGACTGGGATGACTATGGGGGAATGGGGGCAGAACCAAGCCCTACCCTCTGCTATCTGGCTGCCAGATAGAGCCCACACCTGAAGGCAGGAGGTCAGCTTCCACACTAGACTCCCTTTCTCCTGGCCTAACTGCACTTCTCTTTGCCCCCTCTAAATAAGGGGTTTGAACCACACCATTATGGAGGCCTGGACCAAAACTGAAATTAGCACAGAGCTAGGCCTCCACCCATCCTCAAGCAGGGTGGGCCAGGGATATAGTATCTAATGTCTATTTGCCTAGTCTCCCATCCAGGCCCTCCCTCTGACCCCAATGCCTACTTCATTCAGGGAAAACACGGGCCAAAAGCTTGCTATTAGCCTTCCTAGACCTTTGCCCTCCAAAGGAGCTGTAATGAGCCCAGGTAGAGTCTGGTTTCTATATGTCCAGGGCTGTAATGTGCAACCTGGAACAAGACTCCCCTTAATTCTGGGCCTCAGGATGTGGGGAGGAGGATGTACATGCGGTGGTGTCAACACTGCAAACAGCTCTTCCCTGCCAGGCTTCCTGGGCCAGAAATGGGAGCCTGGGTCTATTTCACTTCCAGAAATGTTGGCGCCCCAAAGGCATGGTGAGGAGGTTTGCAGGAGAAGGACAGACCTGGCACTGCTGCCTGGTTGGAGAAAAACCCAATTTGTAGCATGCCTCAACCTGTCTTTCCGGGAAGCAGCAATAGCCAGCATTTATCATTACCACATGCCTGGTGGTGTCCTCTGTGTTAGACAGGTCATAACTCATTTAATTTATAGTTAAACCTCTAGACAGCCCTGAGTAATGCTTACCACCTCCACTTTGGAGACTACTGAAAACTCAAAAGAGGTGCAGTGACTTATCCAGGGTCACAGTATTGACATTGTGAGGGCTGATAAAAAAACAAGACTGACTGTAATCCTGGCTTTCATTGGCTACTTTAAAAAAAAAACTCTTCTCAGAGTATACATTAGATGCTCCATAAATGTTTGATGAAGATGTTTGTTTATTGCCATGTAATGTTTTTTTTTTTTTTTTTTTGGTCTTTTTGAGACAGGGTCTTCCTGTAGCCCCAGCTGTCCTGAAACTCACTATGTAGACCAGGCTGGCCTTGAACTCACAGAGATCCGCCTGCTTCTGCCTCCCAAGTGCTGGGATTAAAGGTGTACGCTACCACACCTGGCCTTAGGGATTTTTTTTTTTTTTTTGGTCCATTGCCATGTAAAAGAAAGATCTCTATCCTAATCCAATTATATCTCAACTTCTGTGTGTCCCTACGACAATCCTTTTCCAAGCCCGGTGTGGTGGCACATGCCTGGAATCCCAGCACTTGGCATGATAAGAAAGGAGGATTACTTCGACTGTGAAGCCAATCTTTTTTTTTTTTTTTTTTTTTTTTTTGTCTTTTTTTTTGTCCTTGTAACCCCAGCTGGCCTGGACCTCACTATGTAAACCAGGCTGGCCTTGAACTCACAGAGATCTGCCTGCTTCTGCCTCCTGAATGCTAGGATTAAAGGCATGTGCCACCATGCCCGGCTGACCCTGACTTAAAAAAATCAAGCCAGGCATGGTGGGGCAGGCCTTTAATCCTAGCTCTGAGATAGAGGGCATTCTGGTCTACATAGTGAGTTTCAGGCTAGCTGGGGCCACAGGGAGACCCTGTCTCAACTCCCACCTCCAAAAAAGAAAGAAATCAACACACACACACACACACACACGCAGAGAGAGAGAATTTTTTGACAGGGTCTCATGTATCCCAGGCTGGCCTCAAACGGGCTATGTAACTGAGGATGACCTTGAACTCCTGATCCTCCTGTCCCCAAATTGTGGGATTACAAGAATGTACCATCATGCCCAGTTTATTGCAGTACTGGGGATTGAACCCAGGGCTTTGTGCATGTCAGACAAGTACTCTACCAACAGCTATATTCCCAGCCTTCCTCTCCCTTCTTTAGCCTTAGTTTTCCTGGCTGAAAAATATCAATGAGAAGTGAGAGCAGATTAGCTACTTGGAGGTGGGATTCATCTTGGATTTCTATTGCTGCTCTCACCCACTTTTCTTGAGTTGTCCAAAAAGACCCCATATGCAACCAGACTTAGCAGTGTCTCCCAAATTGTGCTGGTCTCCCCTCAAGTCACTAGAGCACTCCAGGAACAGCTGCATAAAACAGCTCCACTACTATAAGGCACAGATAAACAGAGGAAAAGCTCTCTTCCCTCGTAGACAGCTGCTTGATTTTTTTGGGTGGCATGGTGCCACTTTATTCCTCTGGGTATTCTAAAGGCTTCTAGAGCCTCAGTTCAGTGTACATCATGACCTCTCCCTATCACCTGCGCCAACCCCACTATCATTTCTGTTGCTGCTGGCCCTATCTGAAGTGGTCAGAGCACCTGTGCCCCCAGGCTCAGGAGTCTGATGCCCTCCCAACTCCTCTCCTTTCAAAGCTGTTTGCCTTAGTGATGCCTCTCCTCTGCCACACCTGGAGAAACAGGGTTTGTACAGCTTCAGCAACACCGTTCTCTTCCATTGACATTCTCAACTTCCTGCATCTGATGATCATCTCACTGGAGCCAGGCACTCCTCATCAGAACAAGTTGGAGCAGAACCATTGGACCAGCTACTCCCTCAGGTCTTCCTGGTAGTCTGGTTGTCCAACAAAGATGCTGATCCTTGGAGTGAAAGGAAGCGCTCCAGATCCAAAGGTAGAAGCTGAGTTCTAGTCCTTGTTCACCCACTGCTGAGACCTGGGGTTAGCCCAAGGCCTCTTTGGGACCTCCAGGCTTGCAATTTTCAGAAAGAGGAAATGGGTCTTTCAGTCTGTATTCACCTGGCTGTAATAATCTTTTGCCTTTATAGACTGCTTGGGAGTTTCATTTCCATCCCTGGATCTCATTTGCTCCTCCCCACAAGCTAATCCCATCTAGAAACGAGAGAGCTTAGGTTCCTAAAGAAACAATGACCCAAATCACATAGCAAATAAAAAGTAGAAGCTGGGTTATAAAGCTCTGGCATCTTCCTCTGGTCCTTTATGCTCTTTTTAAAATCCTGTGTGAGGATCTAGGCAACGAGGGGTCTGTGCTTCGCAAACCATAAAAGGACCCAGAAACATGAGTAGACAATTCCGTTACAGCTCATCCGGTTATCCTAGCTCAGGCGCCCCCGCCCGTCCATCTCGAGGCGCTCCCACCACGCAGGCGCTTTTTGGTGTTTACCCCGGCCACGAGACCCGAGATTGCGCATGCGCAAACGGCCGAAACACGCCGTTGCCAAAAGGACTAAAAGCGGCCTCAAGCCCTCTAGTGGTCCCCTGGGGCGACTTCACGGAGATCGAGGCGTCTCTACAGCCCCGGAGCGGAGGCGAGCCGATAAGTCCGACTCCTCTCCCGGTCCCAGCATCTGCCTCTGCTCCGCGAAGCCTGAGGCCAGATTCTAACATCCAACGCCGACGAGGCCTAGCCTGGAACGAGGCCCCGGAGGTCCGGAGCACTGCAGCATGGGCGTTGTAGTTCTCCGCTGGGACCTCACTGGGGTGGAGCGTTGTAAAAACTACGTTTCCCGAAAGTCCAAGAGTCAGAGTCGCAGAAAGGCATGTTGGGAGGTGGAGTTCGGCGATGGCTTAAAAAGAACGCTGCACCTGCTACTTGGTTTGTCTGTATTCACAGAGGTGACCATTACCTTGGAATTTTTTTTTCTCTCCCTTTTTGAGACGGAGTCTCACCATGTATTCCTGGCTGGCCTGGAACTCACTATATAAACCAGGGTGGCTTGGAACTCACAGAGATCCACCAGCCTCTGCCTGCCAAGGCCTGTGCCACCACACCCCACCTGCCTTGGACTCTTTAATCCTTCTGTTAAAGTCATCGCGTGCGCCCGTGTGTGCTCTAATTATATGTAGCACAGGATGACTTTGATCCTCCTGCCTTCACCTCCTGTGTGCTGGGATTACAGGTCTGTGCCACCGGGCCCAGTTTAAATAGAACTTTGTGCAATGATGGAAGTAATTGGTGTCAGCACTGTCCAATACTGTAACCTCTAGTTTGTGGCTACTGAACACTTGAAACATGGCTAAATGCCATGAAAGAATTAAACATTTTTGGCTCACATTATGGCCCACTCCTGTAATCCCTGGTCGTAGATGTTGGAAGTGGGAAGAACAAGAGTCTGAGGATGGCCTCCATAATAAACCTGTTTTAAATAGCCATGGGCTCAGGGCTGGACAGATAGCTCAGCAGTTAAGAACACTGGCTGTTCTTGCGGAAGACCCGGGTTCGAATCCCAGCACCCACATGGCAGCTAACAACTGTTCAGGGGATCTGACAGTCTCTTCTGTGCTCCACGGACATTGCACGACACAGGTGCACTTACATACATGTAGGCAATATATGCATACACATAAAATATAAAATAAAATAAATAAGCCATGGGCTAGAAATGTAGCTCAGTGATAGTGTTGGCCTAGAAGACAGAAGGCCCTGGGTTTAAACCCCAGCCCCAGGGGAAAAAAAAAACAACTAAAAACTTAATTGAATATATTTTAAATTTAATTAATTTAAATGGCTACCTTGTGGATAGGGCTACTTTGTTGCTATCATAAATTAAACCTGTTACCATCTTCACCACCTTGGTCTCACCTTGCTTTCTGAGGCCCACAATTCATTTCTTCCATTTCTTCCAGTTCATTTCTAGCAGTTTTTGCAGTTTCCTCCTCCATTGTGTGTTCCTTGCAATGTAAAGATTAGTTTGGACTGTAAAAACCTTCCCTGCTGTTCATTAGGCTAGAATAACAGGCACAGAGAAAACCAGCTGTAAAATTAACAGGAAATAATCTTTTTCCCAAGGACATACTGCAGCTATAAAATGTTATAATGACCTCCTGCTTTGAGTTACAATTTATTTCTTACCAACCCAGCAGGCTTGTTTTCTGAAATCATAGACTATCAGGAATTTAACTGTTTGAAATTATATGAACAAGAATGAAACTCTTGCCTGGGGGAATCTAAGTCACTGAGTGGACAGAATTTACAACTCAGGTGTAAAGATCCAGGTAAAGGACTGATTTTTGTTTTTTTGAGACAGGGTCCCCCTGTAGCCCCAGCTAGGCTGGAACATGCTATATAGACCAGGCTGCCCTTGATCTCAAGAGAGCTGCCTGCTTCTGCCTCCTAACTGCTTGGATACCATTTCCTGGCATCAGATAAAGGATTTCTGAACAAACATCTATATTGTTTTCAAGGAAACAGGATTCTGGGTCCACTTAGCAGTACAGGCTGCTAAAGGGATGCTGATCCCTGTTTTGAGCCTTTCAAAATGATGTGTTGCTTAAATTTCACCAGACCACCAGATTAAGTTGGCTGAAGCTGAGGAAAAAGTAGAGGAAAAACTACACCTATGTTAAACAGTCTACAAAGCTTATTGAGTCAAACTTAAATGATTGTGGGCTGGAGAAATGGCTCAGCAGCTAAGATCACTGGGTGCTCTTGCTCAGGACCCAGGTTCAGTTCCCAGCACCCACCCACATGGCAGCTAACAAGCATCTGTAGCTCCAGTTCCAGGGGATCCAATACATCAGATCCACCTTCTGGTCTCCACAGGCATTGCAATCATATGGTGCACCTACATACATACAGGCAAAACATTCATACACAGAAAATAAAAATAAATTTTTAAAAATAAAGATTGTGGAGCTGGGCATGGAGGTGCATGTGTTTAATCCCAGCACTCAGGAGGCAGGGACAGATCTCTGAGAGGCTGGAGCTAGTCTGGTCTACACAGCTAGGCCAGCTGAGGTAACAGGGAGGCCCTGTCTCAAAAACCAAACAAAAACCTTCAGTGATTGTGGACAGATGGAATGTTGCAGGTCAAGAGCCAATTTATCTTGGACTATCTTTAGCCCCTTAAATAGCCACTGATTGCTCACCTCTATGTTTGACCTGACAACCTTGTGACTATCAGGTAAAATAGTTTTCAGAATGTATAAACAGGTCCCTAATTTCCACCAACCCAAAAGCTAAGAATTGTCATCAGACAGCATCTGAGGTCTGTTGCAGAGATTTCTCTGCTGTAATCTGCCTACCTGATGTTCCCACTGATGTATTTAAAATGTCTTGATCTATAACTTTGCTTTGTTACTATACAATTTTCATAGTGTTACTACTTCAGAACATGGTTATTTGGGGTAGCCTAATCTGTGTTCCAGGGCCATGTCACTCATATTTGGCACCAGAATAAACTTTCCCTTATTCCCTCTGAGGTGTGAGCTGTTTTCTGAGTTGACAGTGTACTGATGGTGGTGGGAAATGTACTGATGTGCACTGCAGTTGTCATGCTGAGCGTGGCTACAGACACCCACCAGCTACTTTGTGGTGTTTCTGGTGGAGCCACTGTAGTAACCCACTCAGTTATGTAACTGGTCCCTGGATCTTGAGCTCTTAAAAGGGCTTATTGCTGTCCTCTGGGTCTGCGTTTGACTTCACGTTGATTTTGTCTCTTGGCCAGAGCAGTAAAAACTGTCACCAAAATCTGTAATGTAACCACAGATGAAAATGTCCACGTCATGAAGTGCCTTGTTTCCAAAAACAGTCCCCATGAGCTACATGGTACACTTCAATTTCTTTGGGCATGTAGTGCCCACAGTGTGTTGCACTACATCAAGATCTTCCTGGTGGTCCATAGGCAGCTTCAGCATACTGAGCTGATGACCATGCAAGGGCTGCCCCCAACCTGGACATCATGGGGCCCCACATAACTGTGGGGTCTGCTCTGTGCTGGTTACTGGTGTATGCCATCATCTCTCCATCTCCCATATTCTGCCAGTTCAGGCTAAGGATAAACATGGCCATTCTCTGTCCACACCAACTCAACTGTCAATCCCATGGTTTATGCCTGCTTGAATGGAGACTTCTGCTATCCTCTTCACAAAATCACTTCCAGGTATATTCTCTGCTAGATGTCAAAAGTAAGAAAAGACATGGGACATAGCCTGCTCTCAATGTGGCCTGTGACCTCAGCTCTGGCATTCTCTAGGAGACAGAACAAACTCACAAAAAACAGGACAGGGTGTGCTTGGCTGATGCCATTGTGAAATACAGTACATTAGTTACTTTTCCTGTTGCTATGAAAAGATGCCTCAAAAAAAAGCAACTTAAGGGAGAAAGGTCTTATTTTGACTCAGTTTGAGGACAGAGCCCATCATGGCAGGGACATCATGAAGGTAGGTATGAGGAGGCTGGTCATGTTACATCTATAGTCAGGAGGCAGAGAGAGAGGAATGTTAGTGCTCAGTTCACTTTTTAAAATTTATTTTTACTTTATGTGTATGATTGTATATATATGCCTGTATGTAAGTACACTATGTGCATGCAGTGCCTGTAGAGGCCAGAAGAGGGCAACAGATCTCCTACACAACCATGTGGGTGCTGGGAACTGAAGCTGGGACCTCTGCAAGAGCAGTCAATGCTCCTAACCACTGAGCTATCTCTCCAGCCTCCTGACTTTCTTTTTATTCAGTCCAGGACCCAGACCCATGGACTTGAGTACCATTCCACATTTAAAGTGGGTCTTTCCACCTTGATTAACCTAATCCCATCATGTTGACATTCAAGTGTAATCATAATAACTTACTTCATGGGCCTGTGACTGTCTCTTTTGAGCACTTCCCTGCAATTTGCACATACTAAACTAGTATGTACGTACTATTAGCAGGGTCCAAGGATTGACAAATATTTTTATGGTTCTGTATTGCTTTGGGGTAATGTTGGCAGCTTGAATGGAGTCTAAAAGACTTTTTGTTGTTTCTAAGAGTCTGAATCTGTTATGGAAAAAAATGGCTGAAATTATTTTACTGTAGAATACTGTATACTATTATAATGCAAATATTTTTAAATTTAGGGGCAATGAAAAACTAAAAGTTGGCTGTACTAAAAATGTATACTTGCTGGGTGTGGTGGTGCATACCTTTAATCCCAGCACTTGGGAGGCAGAGGCAGGCAGATCTTTGTGAGTTCGAGGCCAGCCTGGTCTACATAGTGAGTTCCAGGACAGCTGGGGCTACAAGGAGACCCTGTCGGCCCCTGTTTAAAAAAAAAAAAAAAAAAAAAAAAAAAAAGTATCCTGTTCCTAGGAAAGTCATCAGGAAAAATATAATTTTCTGATCAAGAAACTGAGGTTGGGGGGGGGGCTGGAGAGATGGCTCAGCAGTTAAGAGCACTGTCTGCTCCTGCAGAGGACCTGGGTTTGATTACCAGCACCCACATGGTTAACAACCATCTGTAGTTCCAGTTCCAGGGGATCTGATGCCTTCTCCTGACCTCTGTGGGCATTGTAAGACAAGGGTGCATTTACATGCATGCAGGCAATACACTCATACACATAAAATAAAAATAATAAATAAAAATTTTAAAAAAAAAAGAGAAACTGATGTTGGGGGCTGGCGAGATGTCTCTGCTGTTAAAAGAACTTGCTGTTCTAGGGTTCAGTTCCCAGCATCTATACCAGGTGACTCATAACAGCCTGTAACTTCAGTTCTATAGAATCCAACACCCTCTTCTGGCCTCTGAGGGCACTGCACACTTGTGACACACACCCACATAACATACCCACACACATATGCACAAAGATAATAAATCTTTTTTAAAAACCCTGCTGTTTGAGCTGGGGTTGTGATGTACCCCTTTAATCATGGCACTTGGGAAACAGGTGGAAGTCTATGAGATTGAGGCCATCCTAGTTTATATAGAGCGTTCCAGTCCAGTCAGGGCTATGTAATAATAATAATAATAATAATAATAATAATAAGACTATCTCACTTTATATTCCTAGGGCTCACTATGTAGCTGAGGATGACCCTGAACTCATGATCTTCCTGCCTCTACCTCCCAAGTGCTATACTTACAGGCATGTGCCACCACTCCCAACTTTTTTTTAAAGAGAGGGTTTCATTAGGTGGCCCAGACTGATGTTGAACTTGTAATGCCTCTGCTTCAGCCTCCCAAGTGCTGGAATTACATAAGTGTAACATTATGTCCAGCAATGAACTTGACTAGTAGACAATGTTTTCTGTTTTGTTTTGAGAAGGGTCTTGCTGTGTAACTGAGGCTGACCTCAATCTTGTGGTGATTCTTTTGCCTCTGTCTCCTGAGTACCAGTATTACCCATCATAACCAGCTTAGACTGTTTTTGTCAATAGTGGTCTTTGTCTGATTAGGTTAGGACAACCTAAAATGTTTGTGTATTAGTTACTTTTCTGTTGCTGTGATAGAAACACCATGACCAAGGGAACTTATAAAAGGAAGCATTTATTTAGTCTATGGTTCCAAAGGGGCAAGAATCAGTCCATCATGGCAGGGAAGGATAGCAGGAGAGGTAGCTGGAGTAGAAGCAGAAAGCAGAAGCACACATATTCAAGCAGGCACAGGAAGCAGAGTGACTGAAGACCTGGCAAGACTTAAGGAACTCTGTAAGCCCACCTGCTTACAGAGTGATATGCTTCTTCCAGCATAACCCCACCTTCTAAGACCTCCCACAACAGGACCACTAACTGGGAACAAATTGTGCAAGTACTTGGAGTCTATGGGGGACATTTTCATTCAAACCACCACATTCCACTGCCTGACCCTCATAGGCTCATGACCATATAAAATGCAAAATGCATTTAGTCCAAACTTAAACGTTCCCATAGTCTTTACCAGTCTCAATAGTATTCAAAAGTCCACAGTCTAAAGTCTCTTCTGAGACTCAGGACAATATCTTAACTGTAAGCCTTTGTAAAATCAAAAGACAAATTACAAACTCCCAACGTACAATGGAACTGAGTCCACATTCCCATTCCAAAGGGGAGGAATAGAAGCATAGAGAGGAAACACTGGATCAAAACAAGGCCAAAAACCAGCAGGGCTAACACCAAATCCAGTAGCTCCACCTTCAACTTCTGGGACTTTACTTCCAGTAGGGCTTAGATGGCTCAGCCCCTCTAGCTTTGCTGTGTGCAACATACATCTCTCTCGGGTATGTACCACTCCCTGTATGCAGCTCTCCTTGGCAGATGTCAGACAGCTTTGGCATCTCAAACATCTTCTTGGGGTCTCCAGTGCCAACCAGGCTTCACCTTTACAGCTTCATACAATGGTCTTTTGGGGCCTCTTGGCCTGTTAGGGCCTTCTTTATGCAAGGACACCCCTGCTGCATACTGCCTGGCCTCAGCTGCTCTCTGAAATTGTGGAGGGAAGAACTGACGACCCCTTCACTCTTGCATCTTTTATGCCTCTAAAGCCAGCACCAGGTGAGCAACACTGCCAAGTTTGACTACAAGTTTAGGATGGACCCCAGCCTGCTTCATCCACTTTCATAGCTTTTTCCTTCAGTGTTTTTCTAGTAGAAAACCCCTGCTGCATTTTCCTTTCACAAATTAGAGGCTTAGCTGGGTGTGGTCTTGCCCTGGAGGCACTCTCTTCATTGTTTAAATGCAAATCTCTAGGCAGCTGCTTAATCACTTTAATCTCTTTAGCAAAGGGATCCTCTCCTTCAGCACATGCTGTGGCTCCAACATTAATCCTCCTAGTGTTTTTTTTTTTTCAATCTAAACTGTACATTCTGTATTTCTATCTCATTTGCTCATTTCTCTATAGATCTGCATAATATTCACCTTTAATAGTCATGCCACCATTTCTATGTTAGGTTGTCTTGAAATAGCCTCTGCCAAAGAAGTGAGTCCATTGCTTTTCAACTTAGCCTCAAGAAAACTTTTTGGCTGTGGACAGACTCCAGCCAGGCTCTTTGCCAAAATATCTCAATTTCTGCTTAAGTCCTTATTTCCCCCTGGAACTACAGTGTTCTCAGCACTACTTTCTTCCAGGCACCTACTAGAATGACCTATGAAGCTCTGCTTACAGCAATCAACTGCTTTTCTAGCCCAAACTTCCAAAGTCTTCCACATTCCTCCAAAAAACCCCACATGGCCAGGTTATTCACAGTCAACAGCCCACTCTCTGGTACCAGTTACTGTATTAATTACTTTTCTGTTGCTGTGAGAGAAACACCATGACCAGGGGAACTTATAAAGGGAAGCATTTATTTAGCTTATGGTTCCAAAGTGGCAAGAGTTAGTCCATCATGGCAGGGAGGCATGGGGACAGAGGTAGCTGAAGTTGGAACAGGAGCAGAAGCTAAGCTGTCATATCATCAAGCAAGCACGGAAGCAGAGTGACCACATATCTGGCAAGACTTAAGAACTCTATAAGCCCACCCCCAGTGATGTGCTTCCTCCAGCATGATCACACTTTCTAAGACCTCCTGAAACAGCACCACCAACTGGGGACAAAATGTTCAAATACTTGGAGCCTATGGGGGACAGTCTCATTCAAACCACCACAGCTGGCACCCATTAGGTTCTGTCACAGTCCACTGTCTCTCTGCACATTCTCTTTGGATGACCTCATTTACTTCCATTCATCCATTTATGACTCAAACCCCCAGCATAAGCCTTTTTCTTGCATTGAGGACATCTTCAGATTGGCCTACAAGTTTCCCTGGTGTGTTCAAATCTGAACTCTTTTTGGCTGACCTTTTCTTTGGTTGGAGGAAGACAGCAATTCATTGTTATGTTCCAGGCAGGAACAAGGCACTGACCGACCACCCACCTCTGACTATGGGATGGATGGCAGACATTCCTTACTAGACCAGGTAGCCTTTCACTCACTGTATGTACTCAAACTGCAGCAACTCTGTCAGTAGTTTTTCAATGTGTTGCTTGTCCTAAGATCTTAGAGAGTTAGTGAGACTGAGGATGAGAGAAGATAGAAGTGGCCTGATTTGTCTCCATCTCTACCCTTTCAACAGAGGATTAGGGCTCAAAGTGAGGGTCCCACCTGTCTCTCCTGCTTTGATTTCCCATGAAGCTCATTCACTCTGTGTCTACATTGTATCCATTCCCCAGTGTGTGCATGTGTGTGCGTGTGTGTGCGTGTGTGTGTGTGTGTGTGTGTTGCTGGAGATCAGACCCAGGTCTTCCAACACACCAGGGCCACCCTCTACCTCTAAGCTACTTCCTAGGTCCCCTCTACCCTCTACTCTCTTGGTGCCTTGGAAATTTCATAGCTCTCTGTTCTCATGGAGCCTAGAGGCCTTCTCCAGGATCCACTTTGAGAGGTCTGCAGAAGGGCAAGGTGGGTGAGTAGTGGAAGGAAGCATCTCTTTGGCTCTCCCTTGTTTTCTTTTGCTGGTGACAAGAGCAAGGGCTTTGCTCTGGCCCAGCTCTGCATCCTCAGCTTGTCTAACACTTCTTGAAATCAAATTCATGTCAACAACTTAAGGGACTGGCTTCCCTGTAAGGCACCTCCTGTGCTTCATTCCACTCCACTGCTGCAGTATTTCATAGGCTGAAGACCTGCATTCCTCTCACCAACATAACTTTGACCCCAGACTTCTAAAATAATATGGGGCCACCTTCCTTTCTCTCCCATTCAAAGAATTAGCCACTATGGAATGATGCTGAAATCTTAAGCTCTCCCCCTTGGAGGGAAGAGATAAAGGAGTTTGTGTTCACCCCATTGTGAAGAGTTCCCTTTAAAGGACTTGTCAGTACTGGGTTCAGATCTGCAGCAGTCCCCTCCCCAACAGGCCCTCACATCTTTGAAGTCAAGAGAAGCAGACCTTTCTGCTCCTTTTGGCCAAAGGCAGCAATGCTCCCTCTTTGATGATCTTAAAAGGATAAACAGACTCCACCTTTTGACCAGAGACTGCAAGGAGTTGCTGCAGCACAGCATGCTTCCTCTTTGATGATCTTAAAGGATAAACAAACACCTTTTGACCCAGATCCTGGCTGAGGGATAGAAGGGGGTGGTTTTAATAAGCCCTGGGCTCCCGCTCCCCCACCTAATTTAAAAAAAAAAATCTTCCCGCCTTCTGTATCCCCTGAAGCTCCCCCCTATAAAGACCCCAGCCCACAACCCATGGGCTGACAATTTCCCTACCCTGAAGGGAACTGTCCCGTGCAAATTTCCTCTGCTGATAAACTCTATCCCACCGGAGTTTGATCTGTGTCCTGGTGCTTTCTCCCTATTGACCCGATTCATCTATAACTGAGCACACTTGCTGTGCTAGGGTGTGAATATGGACATGGCCCTGAATTTATACTGGGGCCTAATATGCAATGATAGTATTCAGAGGTGGGGCCTTTGATAGGTGAGTCATATGGGGCTGTAGCCTCATGAATGGAATTAGTGCCCACAGAAGAAAGATTTGAGACACATACCTGTTATCCTAGCACTAGGGCGGCATGGGCAGTAAGTTTGAGGCCAGCTTGTGGGGGGGAAGAGGGTGGGGCTAGGAAATAACAGTGGTAGAGTGATTGCCAAGCAAGTCTGGCCTTAGGTTGGGTTCCTATCCTAGCACAGATAAATAGGTAGGTAGTAGATAGATAGATGGAGTTAAAAAATAATTGTAAAATAAAAATAAACTTGGGGTTGGGAATGTAACTCAGTGGTACAGCACTTGCCTAGTATGTATGAGGCCCTGGGTTCAAGCCTCAGGATCATAAAAATTAACTAGACTTGTAAATTTGTCTCAAGATTAATACCAGCTGGGCCCAGGTGTGGTGGTACACCTTTAGTTTCATCACTCCAGAGGTAGAGGCTGGTGGATCTCTGTAAATTCAAGTTCAGCCTGAGCTGCATAGAGAGATAGAGAGTTCCAGGCTGGCCAGGTTTACATAGTGAGACCCTGCCTAAAAAAAAAAAAAAAAAAAAATGAGCGGGAGAGATGGCTCAGTAGTTAAGAGCACTGGCTGTTCTTGCAAAGGACCAGGGTTTGATTCTCAGCACCCACATCATGACTAACAACCATCCAAAACTCCAGTTCCAGGGGATCCAGTGCTCTTTTCTAAACTTCCTGGGCATTGTACAAAACAGGTGCACTTTTACACATGCAGGCAATACACTAACACATATATAATAAAATAATAATTTTTTTTTTTTGGTCTTTTTGAGACAGTGTAGCCCCAGCTGTCCTGGAACTCACTATGTAGACCAGGCTGGCCTTGAACTCACAGAGATCCGCCCGCCTCTGCCTCCTGAGTGCTGGGATTAAAGGTGTGCACCACCACACCCGGCATAATAAATATTTTTAAAAGATGATTAATACTGCATTCTTTAATTTATCTGATAAAAAATTCCCTTGTATACAGCACACATTCAGATGTTATCCAGACTACAGAGCCAGCTAGAAAAAAAGAAAAAAAGGAGACATAATGATCATATCTGTCATAGTTAACTTCAACTTCAATGTGACACAAACCTAGGGTCACCTGGGAAGAGAGGCTCTCAGTTGAGGAATTCTCTCCATCAGATGGCTTATGGGCATGTCTGTGTCTTCTTGATTGCTGATGGATGTAGGAGGGCCCAGCCCGCAGTGGGCAGTGCCATCCTTTGGCAAGTAGGCCTGGGCTGTATAAGAAAGGGAGCTGAGGGGCTGGAGAGATGGCTCATTGGTTAAGAGCACTGGCTGCTCTTGCAGAGGACCTAGCTTCGTTCCTAGCACCCACATGGCAGCTAACAACCACTGGTAAACTCAGTTCTAAGGGATCCATCCTCTTCTGGCCTCATTGGATTTGCACACACATGGTACACTTACATACATGCTGGCAAAACACTCCTATACATAAAATAAATAGGTAAAGTTGCGGGCGTGTTGGCTCACACCTTTAATCCCAGCACTCGGGAGGCAGAGGCAGGCAGATCTCTGTGAGTTCAAGGACAGCCTGGTCTACATAGTGAGTTCTGGGACAGCTGGGGCTACAGGGAGACCCTGTCTCAAAAAGAACAAAAAACAAAACAAAACAAAAAAATAAATAGGTTAAAAAAATAAAAAAGAAAAGTAGCTGAGGCCAGGGGCACAAATCAGTAAACAGTGTTCCTTTGACTTTTACATTCTTTCCTTAGCCTGTTCCACAATGTTCCAAAAACCTTGGAAGGTGATATAGATGTCCCATTTAAGGCCAAGCACTCCATGGTCACTTATTCGCAGTACTTTAATCAGTTGTGATTTTCTGCATTAACTGCAGCCCACAGTAAAAAGAGGCTTGATCGAGTAAAGCTGGCAGTGGCACTGATCTATGGGGATAAACATGTTTATTTAGAAGGCAATTTGATGCGCACATTATGCCCATTTAGCAAAACACCCGCTGTAGCTTTCCCACTATAGCCTATGACCTCCTCCGCCAGTTTTTGACCAGGTTTACAGTACCAGGCATGAATTCCCTTTTATGGAACAGGCCTCAAACCCAATTAGAAAGCAGCTGGTTGCCCCTATGACTGATTTGCCACTGCTGTATCAGTGGCACATCTTGCTTGACAGGTCTTTAGGGTCCATAGCTGAGTGAGACTGTTGATGGCAATTCTCCCCCAGCTGCCTGCTTTGCACCTTCTGGTACTATGAAGGTTAACCAGAGATCTGACTGCCTCTGCCTCTTCCTCCTGAGGGCTTGGATTAAAGACATACACCATCATGTCCAGCCCAGAGTCTGAATGTCTGACTTCTTTCTTTAAAAAATAATTTACTTTTTAGTGGAGCATGGTGGCACCCACCTTTAATCCCAGCACTCGGGAGGCAGAGGCAGGCAGATCTCTGTGAGTTTGAGGCCAGCCTGGTCTCCATAACGAATTCAGGCCAGATAGGGCTACAGAGAGACCCTGTCTCAAAAAAGACCAAAAAAAAAAAAATTTACTTTTTATGTGTATGAGTGTTTTGCCTGCATATAAGTGCACTATGTGCATGCAGTACCTGTGCAAGCCAGAAGAGGGCACTGGATCCCCTGGAACTGGAGTTAAGGGCTGTTAGCTGCCATGTGGATGCTGGGAACCTAACCAATGTGCTTAACTGCTGAGCCATTTCTCCAGTCCCATGTCTGACTTATTTCTTTTTCTTTCTTTTTTTTTTGGTCTTTTTGAGACAAGCTCTCCCTGTAGCCGCAGCTGGCCTTGATTTGCTAATGGCGACCAGGCTGGCCTCAAACTCACAGAGTGCTGGGATTAAAGGCATGCACCACCATGCCTAGTTTATGTCTGACTTATTTCAATCAGATGTTTTTCAGGTACATACATGTTCTATAACAACTTCACTCTTTGAGGATGATAATATTCCACTGTATGTCTGTTGATGGACATTGCATCCTTTGGATATTATGAAAAAATGCTGCTATGAACATGAGTATGCAGATATATCTGTACTTGCTGTGTCATGTGATTGGTTGTCATATAGTTAACCTTTTGAAAAACTTCTAGAAAGTCTTCCACAGCAGCTACACCACTATGCATTTCCACCAGCAAAACATCAGAGTTGTTGGACATGATGGCACTTGCCTTTAGACCCAGTACTGGAGGCAGAGACAGGAGAATCTCTGTGAGTTAATGGCTAGCCTGGTCTACATAATGAGTTCCAAGTCAGCCAGGGCTACATAGTGAGATCCTATGTGAAAAACAAAAGAAAAAAAATCAATTTGCCATAGATGTATGGGTTTATCTCTGGGTTTCAGTTCTATTCCATTGGTCTGTTGTCCATCCATATGCCAGTACCACAGCGTTTTAACTGAAACTTTATTGTAAACAATCACTGCTGCTGTGAAAAGACAACCCCAATGTAAGTTTCAAACTATGTTTTTTTAAAAAAAATATCTTATTTATTTTTATTTCATGTGAGCAGAGGCAGGCTTCCTGGAGGGGAGGACCCTCCAAACATTAGGCACAGCATATGTAAAGGCCCTGAGCATCTAAGACAATAACAGATGAAGGACTGAGCCCAACTCATTGTGTTTTTAGACAGGGTCTTGTCTAACCCAGGCTGGCCTGAAACTCATTATATACCTCAGGCTAGCATCTACCTCCCCCTAGCCTCTTGGTTCCTGGGATTATAGGCATGTACCACCATGCTCAGCTTCACTGCGTTTTCAAAGTACAGCAAGGTACTGCCCTGGGGTGTCAACATCACTTGCCTTTACTGATTTCTATGTTCTATAACCCACCCCCATCATAATCTCAAGACCTATCACCTGCAGGGCCTTGAGGGATGCCCAGGGTTGCTCATTTTCTATTTCCCGAGGATGGCCAGATCTGTCTTCACTAGCTCATCAAGTTTAGTGATCTCACTTCACTTCACTTACTGAGGCAGGGTCTCCTGGGCCTTCTTCAGCATGCCACGGGTGAGGCTGGACCCAGTCAATCTGTCCCATCATTCCTCACCACAGCCTGCATCAGCAGAGCTCTGAACAGGAACTTTGCTGGAGGCAGTTTTATCACAGCTCCCTGCAAGCATGATTCACTGTCAAGTGTACCCAGAAGAAATGTCTGTGCTCCTCCAGAGGCTGTCCAAAAGAGAACCGTCAGGTGGGCTGTTGGCCAGCTCCAGCACCCACTCCATGAAGCCTCAGGCAAGCAAGCCTCTTGTCTCCTCTAAGCCAGGGCTCCAGCTAGACTAAGCTGCATCCTTTTTCTTTTGGAGTTTTTGAGACAGGGTTTCATATAGAACTGGCTGCTTGGAACTTGATATACAGACCAGGCTAGCCTAGAATTCAGAGATTAGACTGCCTGAGTGCTGGGATTAAAGGTGTACACCACCACACTTGGCTGTATCTTTAAAAAAATTTTTTTTGGGGGGGGGCTCTGGAGAGATGGAGCACTGGCTGCTCTTGCAGAGGACCCAGGTTTAATTCCCAGCAACCCACACGGCAGCTAACAACCATCCGAAACTCCAGTTCCAGGGGATCTGACGCCCTCCTCTGACCTCCACCAGCACTGCATGACAGGGTGCACGTGCATCTACCTACATGCAAACAATACACTCATACACATAATTTTTTTTTTTAAATTGGGGGGTGGTGGCTGGAGAAATGGTTCAGTGGTTAAGAGTACTGGCTGCACTTGCAGAGGACCCAGGTTTGATTCCCAACACCCACATGGCCCAAGAACCCTCTGGAACTGGAGTTTCAGAGAAATCTGATGCCCTCTTCTGACCTCCACGGGCATTGCAGGACATGGGTGCACTTACATATATGCAGGTCAAACACTCATACACGTATAATAAAAACAAATCAATTTTAAAAAAAACTTTTGAGTATATGGCCTGCATGTATGTAAGTGCACCTGTGTGTGCAATGCTCCCAAGAGGCCAGGGGAGGGCGTTAGATCAAGTTGTTAGCTGCCATGTGGGTGCTGGGAATTGAACCTGGGTCCTTTGCAAGAGCAACCAGTGCTCTTAATCGCTGAGCCACCTCTCCTGTCTCCTGCATCTTTTTTCTTAAAGGCCTAAAATTTGCAACCAACGGGGCCTCTAAAACTTGGTCCTCCAGTCCAGAAGCGCAGGGCTGGGTCTCCGCTTAGATGCTGGGGATTTGAACCCAGGGCCTCGCGCAAACTAAGCAAGAGTTCTACCTCAGTCTCTAGTCTGGGACTTAGAGCGCAGCCGGCGCCGGGTAGGCGATGAGAATCCTCCGCATTCATCCGAAGAGGGTCGAACGACCGGGTAGGGGAAGCCGCGGTACCGCTAGTCCCTGGCTGGCTGCTCTAGTTCCAGCTCTCCCCGGAGCACGCACTTGGTAGCGCCGGGGGAAATCCCCGCCGCCCTGACGTCACGGAGTCCCACAAGGCGCAGCTCCCGCCTGCTCAAGGGGGCGGAGCGCGCCGCGGCGCGGGACTCGGCGGCCATGGAGGGGCCCAGCGTCCCCAGCGTCCCCCGCGCGTCGGGCGCCCAGTGGAAGCGCCACATCGTGCGGCAGCTGCGGCAGCGGGACCGCACGCAGAAAGCCCTGTTCATGGAGCTGGTGCCCGCCTGTGAGTGCGCGCCGGGGACTCCGGGGATTGCGTCGGAGAAGACAGGGCTCCCGGGTCGGGGAGAGGGCTCGTCCCGCCGGCCTGTGGGGCCTGCCGCTTCCCGCCGGTCCTGCTGGGAACCCCCTGGACCCGTCACTGCCTCCCTGCGCTGGGCATCCTAGCTGGCCCCGCAGGCGCTTCTGCGCAGTAGCCTCCCTGGCAGTCCCCGGGGCTGGGCCTGGTCAGTCCCTTTAGTGCCCGAAGCTCAGTCAAGGCAGGCGGGCGTGTGCCGAGCAGCCACTTGTGAAACTGTCCCAGGCTCTGCTACCAAATGGGTTATCGGGTTCGTCCAACGCCTTGATGCCTAGATCGTAGCTCGAAGGGGCCTCAGTTTCACCCGGACGCGGCTTGGCCAGGAGGGGGCGTGGCAGTTCAAGTTGGGATCCACTGAGGCGCAGCTATGTTTCAACTCTGGTCAACTGTGATTTTATGTTTGGGGCAGAAAGTCTAACCACAGTCCCTGCTGCTGCTTCGTGGAGTTTGTTGATACACCTACACAAACGCGCTCTTGTCCCGGAACCTTCTAGGGGCTGGTCCTCTCTAAGGCTGTACCCTTCTATTTCCAGGCAGCCTCACTTCTCCAGTTGCTCTGATGGGTAGTGGAGCCATCCAGCTTGAGGAGGGGCCACCCCAGGACCTCCCCAGCTCCCAAGGGAGCTAGCTTAGACCAAAGTCATCTCTGAGGTCTTGGATAATTCATGTCCCTAACCTCAGATTTCTTTAAATTAGGCATACTGGGACCTCGTTTCAATGTGCTGGGGATGGTGGTGTTGAGAACTAGACCAGGCCCAGGAACCTCAGTCAAGGTGACAGTGGGCTGGGCTGGGTGCAGGCTGAGGGAAGTGCGATGCGGATCTAGGCCTGAGCTTATCCCCGCCCCCCAACCTGCCCAGTAACTCTTAAAAAAAAATAAGTGACTGGAAAGGGGTGTATGGGGGTGGCATTCTAAGGTCAAACCATCAAATTTAAGAAACTCTGTTGGATAAATACAAAAAGAACTTTCATTTTTGATCTGGGGGAACCTACTGGGGGAAGTTAGGATTACATCACTGCAAAGTAGAGCCCTTGGAGGGGAAGCGACTTACTTCTGAGGCCACAGGCAGGTGCAGTTTTGTTTGCTTCATTATGCTTTGGAGCCAGGCTTTTCCCCTGGCAGAGATGAGTTAATCCCAGCCCCCTTGCTTCCTTTTGAGGGTCCTTCAGTGTGTGGTACCCAGCCATTTCTGTCCCCAGCTGGGAGGTCCTTCTGTCCCTGGGAGAGCAAGTCCTCTTTCCTCTTTCCACAGGGGACGTCTGTGGGCCAATGCTGTGAAGAGTCTGTGCCAGGCATAAATATCCCATAGGAAGGAGCAGAGCCTAGCTCCCAGGAGGTTCCTCGGGCTCCTGCAGCCTTCCCAGCCAGAGGGAACTTTTATGCCAGGGGTCTGCTGATCACTATCTGTCTCTGCTTCAGGCTCACCCTCTTGTACCCCTAGATAACCATCTCCTAGAGAAGGCTGAGCTGCTAGCCAAGTTCTCAGAAAAGCTGAAGTGGGAGTCAAAGGATGTCACCCCCACTGCCCACCAGGGCTCCTGGTGAGTTTATTTGCCAGTGGTCACAATGGGCTGCTTGCACCTGGGCTAGCCCCCTCTCCTATGCTGTTCTCAGCCTTGGCACCTCAGCCTGTGGCTGCTGGGGTGAAAGGGGCAGAGACGCTCCTTGAGCCCTCCCCAAGCCAGCTGCTTAGACTCTTTCTCCTAACCCTTCTCTGTTTGCCTCTCCTCCAATCCTGTATGCCTGTTTTCCCCTGAGTCTTGCCACCTCTCTGCCCCTCATCTGATGCCTACCAAAAGGGTCTTGTTACTTATTCCAAAGAGGGAATGATGACAAGTGCAGGGAATGGGCTGGAGACAGAGCTGGAAGCAGATGGTTCTTTTGGGGGGGGTGGCAGAGTCTCATGTAGCCTAGGTTGGCCTTCATCTGGATATGTAGCTGACCTTCAACTCCTGATTCTCCTGCCTCTACCTCCCAGGTGTTGGGATTCCAGATGTATACTACAGCACCACACCCAGCTCTCTTTTTCATGTATATATGTTCACTTTTGTGGAGACCAGAGGTTCACAGCAGGGGTCTTCCTCAGTCACTCTCCACCTTAGTTTTTAGATAAGGTATTTCACTGAATCCATAGCTGGCTGATTTGTCAAGACTGGCTGGCCAGCAAGCCCCAAGAATCCTCCTGTCTCTACTTCCTCAGCTCTGGGATTTCAGGTGTACTGTGCCTGGATTTTTCTGTGGGTGCTAGGGATCAAACTCAGGTCCTTGTGCCCATGTGTCATGCACTTCACTGAATGAGCCATCTCTCCAGCCCCTAGCTCTCTTCTGACATAGGGTCTTGCTATATAGCCCAGGCTGAGCTTGAACTCAGAATCCTCCTGCCTAAGTCTCCTTTGTGTTGAGATAACAAGCAACAAGCCATTGTGCTAGAAGCTTCTTTTTTTAAAACAGGGTCTCCCTGAAGCCCCAGCTGGCCTGGAACTATGTAGACCAGGCTGGCCTGGAACTCAGAGAGATCCACCTGCCTCTGCCTCTGCTGGGTAAGGGGTACATCACCTTGCCTGGCTAGAAGGTACTTCCTGAGGAGGGTCACTAGCTTGGGAACCCAAGGTCTGGACTGTCCTAGAGCAGAGGGGTCACAGACAACTTATTTATGAGTTGTTCTTTGATTGGCTTCCACCTTCCCCTAGAGAAAGCTAATGGCTCCTCAAGCTTTTTATGTGGCACCCTTGGAGGGACACTTTGGGCACTGGGGACGGGGAATGGAAGGGCCATGAACACTATTGTGATTGGTTGGCAGGGAAGAGTCCTCAGGAACTGTGTCTGACCAAATTTTATCACCAGTCACCCTGAGGGTGAAATGGCAGGAGGAGGAGAAGGGGCTCCAGCTGGTGTGTGGTGAGGTAAGTAGGACTGGCTCTGAGAATGTTGGGGTGGGAAGACAGGGTCCACAGAAGCCAGTCAGTAAGTGTGTTTGCTATATTATCTCAGTCAATTCTCCATAACTTTATGGTTGCAGAGGAATATACTGGGGCTTAGAGAGGTGGACCATGGACTTGAACCTCTATCCACATAAATTTACTTTCTATGATTCTCCATTCTTTCAACAACTATTTGTTGACAATTGCTATACCCAAGGATCAGAGAGTACAGCCATAAATTAGACCTGGCTCCATGGGTTTCCATGGAGACTGTGATGAGCCAGTAATTACATGTCTAGTCATAGCATGCCTTGTCACCTGCCCAACACAGGGTGGGAATGAGTTATGAAGGTATTCGACGGCCTCTCCCTAGAGTGCTATGAGGTTGCATTCTGACAATGGTGTGACATTATCACATGCACAGATTTTTGTAACCCTCAGGATATTGCAGTGTTTAGTTACCACAGGACCTCTTTTCTTGCTATCCTTTTTCAGTCACACCCCAACATCCCTAATCCTTGGCAACCACTAAGCAGTTTTTCCACTCCTGTCTACCATGTGAATTTTGAAAAGTATCAGATACATTGAATAGTTTAAGTGAAAGCAAGTGACAGGTGAGGAAAGTGGAGATGGTGATCAGATTGCTCAGTGGTGAAAAGAATGATAGATGTTGTAACTGTGTCAGTTATGAAATTAGGTGCCCTGTCCTGTTTGTGCAGGGTTCCTCTCCAGGTCTCTCACATGGGGAGTTGTATCAAGGGAGTGAGCAGCCCCAGACTTCTCCTCAGTGCACCCTTCCCAGGCCCCATGGAGAAGGAACCAGGAACAGGTTAGCAACAAGAGCCCCTAGCTACTGTGATTTCCTGAGCCAGAGGTGCTTAGTCTGTGGTTCTCGGGTTCCTTTTGCCACACTGGTAGGCATAGCCTTGCCTCTCGATCTTTCTCCCTGGGTCTCAGCACTAAAAGCAGAGAATGGGGCTGCATCCCTGTGGCCTTCCCAGTTCTTGGCTCTCAATGAAGGAAGGCTGAGATACTGGTAGGTGTGTAGAGATGACCCTCAGCCTACGGCTCCAGGATTCAGTCTGGGTCCCGTTCCTATTCTTAGTCTTGTATGCCTGCGCAGGACAGTGGTGGGGGATGGGATGGGATGCCGTGTGTTGCAAGATGGGAAATAATGCTCACATCCCTTGACTGCTTGCTGTAGACCAGCACTTTACATGGAGTAAATGTAGTTAGGAGGCTTACATTCAAATATCAGCTCTGTCACTTAGCTGTGTGACTGGGCAAGATGCCTAACCTGTGCCAACATCTTCATGTGTAAAATGAAAATGACAGTGCTTCCGTTTGGCGTTATTATGGAGATTAAGAGTTAATATGTGTTGGCGCACACCTTTAATCCCAGCACTTGGGAAGCAGAAGCAGTTCAATCTCATGAGTTCAAGACCAGCCTGGTCTACATAGTGAGTTTCAGGCCAGCCAGGGCTACATAGTGAGACCCTGTCTCAAAAAAATAAAAATCACTGGCTGGAGAGATGGCTCAGTGGTTAAGAATACAGGCTACTCTTGCAGAAGAGACTAGGGTTGGACTCCCAGCCCCCACATGGTGGACAACAACCAGGAGTAACTCCAGTTCCAGGGGATCTGATGCCCTCTTCTGTCCTCTGTGGGCATTACCTGACACGAGTGCACTTATACACAAGCAAGTAATACACTCATACACATAAAATTTAAAGCTGGGCATGGTGGCGCACACCTTTAATCCTAGCACTTGGGAGGCAGAGGCAGGCGGATCTCTGTGAGTTCAAGGGCAGCCTGGTCTACATAGTGAGTTCCAGGACAGCTGGGGCTACAGGAAGACCCTGTCTCAAAAAGACCAAAAGAAAAAAAAGTAAGTCAAAACAAAACAAAAATCACATAGAAAAAACACGTAGAGTTGGGCGTGGTGGTTTAATCCCAGCCCCTGGAGGCAGAGGTAGGCGGATCACTGAGTTCAAGGCCAGCCTGGTCTACATAGTTCCAGGCCACCTGGGGCTACTGGGAGACCCTGCCTCAGGAAGACCAAAAAAAAAAAAAAAAAAAAAAAAAGTTAATCTGTAGAGAGTGCTTGGAACAGACAGGACCCATGTACATGCTAGCTACACCTCTGCCATTATTTTAAGTTCCTGGTAATAGTTCTGGGTTTCCTTGTGATCAGCTAAGCCCTTGAATTTCTATTGTACAGGTTAGGAAACAGAACAGATTCCTTTTGTTGCAGAGGTTAAATAACTAACGCAGGGTCACCGAGAACACGGGGGACACAGCTAAGATTCGCGGGTCAGATTCGCGAGCCCAGGGTCTGTCCACTGTCCCATGAAGCTGCAACGTTATGCAAGATCCAAACTGATCTAGCGTGGGCTTCCTAGTCAGGAAGGGGGAGGCGGCGCGGTGGCTGGCTCGGTCCACCCTACAGAGGCGCCGATGCCCACCTGTCCCGTCCCCCTGCCCCCAGATGGCCTACCAGGTGGTGGAGAAGGGCGCAGCCCTGGACACCCTGCAGTCACAGCTAGAGGAGCGGCAAGGCAGGTGAGGCAAGGGGGTCAGGACGATCTCTGCCCAAAGCGAGGGGGCTGTGTGGCACGGCCTGAGCGCGCACCCCGGACCTGGTGGGGGTCCGAGGACTCTCGGGGCCACCGCCGGCTGTCTCCTCATTGCAGGCTGGGGGCCTTGGAGGCCTGCGTGGTGCAGCTGCGGGAGGCGCGAACACAGCAAGCCCGGCAGCTGAAGGAACGGCTGGAACAAAACGCCGCTTTGCGGGAGGCCTATGAGGGGCTGCGCGCGAACGCAGTGCACGGGGAGGCGACATTGCGCAGGCTCCAGGAGGAGGCCCGCGACCTGCTAGATCTGCTAGTGCAGCGTAAGGCGCGCGCTGCTGCGGAGCGCAACCTGTGCAACGAGCGCCGTGAGAGGTGAGGGGGCAGGACCCCGCCCTTTTGAAGGATAGGTCACGCCTTTGGGAAGGAGTCTGGACTGCCTAGTTCAAAGGGAGGGATGAGGACCTACTCCTGGGGAGAAGAGACCGGCTCTGGCTGGAATACCCTACCTGCAAGGTGCGGCAATCCAGCCTTTAGGGTGCTTTTCTCCTGCCAGGGCCAACCAGGCTCTGGTGTCCCAGGAGCTGAAGAAGGCGGCTAAGCGGACCGTGAGCATCAGCGAGTAAGAACGGGGAGGGACCAGCGCTGATCCCTGTCTTGGGAGCTGCCCTGGGGTGTGCCCACGACTCCTTTCTATCCACGCCCCATTCTTGCTGGCCTCCAAGTGGCCACAGGTATACCTGAGTGCCTGTGTACACACCCGAGATCCCTGAGCACGTGCAAAGGTGTGTGGTCATGGGAGACAGTACATGGTCCCTAGCCGCTGGGAATTCAGCTCTTCACCCTGTCTAGTGCTGGGCAGAGAGGGGCTCGCCTTTTTTGGAATTCCTGAGCTTCATTTCTCTCCCAGGATTCCAAACACACTAGACGATGGTATCAGGGAGGAGACGGTGACACTGGCCCCTGCCGCTGAGCCGGAGTTCCCGGAGAGTGAGGCTTGTGGGACGTGGAAGAGGCCCTTCAGGTGAGCACCCAGCTGCTGTCCCACCTGAGCCAGGCCCCACCCAGAGGCTGCCAGTGTCTTCTGGGATCTTGGGGCCAGGTTTTGAGTTGGGGGAGGGTGCTCCGGGAGAGGCTGGTGTTGTACAGCCCTGTACTGGTTTGACCTCCAGTGCCTGGAGGCAGTATCGCCCCTTTCTCTCTTTCCCAGGACCTGGGCTCTGTGGGTAAGGTATAAGGCTTAGGAAAGGTTGTCACCAGGAAGAAATTGGACAAGACCCAAGGTTCAGCTGTCCCAGGCATGTGTATGTAAGCACAAGAGTGTGCGTGTGTGTGTGTGTGTGTGTGTGTGTGTGTGTGTGTGTGTACACACAGGGACATGGGCCCATGTGCGCAAGGTTGGTGAGCATACTTGAGTGTGAATGTGTGTCGATGTGTTCACATTTGGATCCCATTGGAGCTTGAATCTAACTGCTTCTCAGTCCCCATTACATCTTTTTTTTTTTTTTTTAAAGACAGTGTTCTTTGTAGCCCAGGCTGGCCTCAAATTCTCTGTGTAGTCAAGGATGATCTTGAACTCCTGAGCCTCCTGCCACTACCTTCCAAGGTTGGGACTCTAGGCATGCATCATCATGCTGGGCTTCCACTATATCTCGATTGGCCTGTCATTGGGCTGCTGCTCCTGCCTGTTTGCCAGCTTGGAGACTTTTCCTTTAAGTCTTTCCTGCAAGCTCCCATGTTCCAGCTCTAGGACAGTGAATGAGCAGGGGGATCCTGAAATTCTGGTCCTTAAAATTCTTGGCAGCCCTGGATAGATCCAGCCACCCCAGGATGGGGTGTCTGGGCATTTCTGGGGCTGCTCAGCAATTTCCCTGCCCACTATCCCAGACCTGTGCTTTCAGCCTGGGAGCACCTTCCTCTTCTTAGCCTTCCCCACAGGCCTGAGCTGTCTGTCTCTCAGGAGCTTTTGTTGGTGAGTGCTTGGGAAGTGAGGAACGTCCTACCATCTGGGTGAAGGCTTGGGGAAGCATTTATTGCCAAAGCTCTCCCTGCTCTCACCTTTCTGGGTGGGTTTGGTCTGTGTCATGCCTCTCCTGGTCTTCAAGGAGCCAAGTTGTTTCCTGTTTTGAGTGATCACAGACTCTTCCAGATCTCTAGCAAACTGTAGGAATCAGTGATTGTCTGCACAACCATGGGCCGGTCCCTTAGTCCGTCTCTCCATTCTGCCCCAGGTCTGCCTCGGCTACCTCTCTGACACTGTCCCGCTGTGTGGATGTGGTGAAGGGGCTGCTGGAGTAAGTGTGTGTGAAAATGTGTGTGAAACAGTTCGAGCCCCTTGTCAGGCTTTCTGAGCCCAGGCTTGGTCTGTCTATCCATATGGTGCCCCAACCCCCATCTGTATGCATGTCTTGTTGCATTCCAGAGGCAGGGGCTGGGTAGATGGCCTCATAACTCCTGCCAACTGTTTTCCAGGTTTACAATGTCTGTGCTTAACACAAGGTTCTTACAGGGGACTAAGAGTTCCAGCCTGAGGCTGGATGGGAACTCCTACTCAGTTGGGAAACTGAGGCTCAGAAATGTCCAATGTTTTTTTTCAGAATAACAGAGCCCATTAGGGGTAATGCCACGACTGAAACTATAGCCCCAACATTTCTCTGTACCTGCCACGCTGCCTCACACCTGCCTGTCTCAATGTACAGCCCTCATAGCTTCACAGGGGTCAGGCTGTGTTGTGGATCTTGCTCACTGTACCTTGGGACTATGTTCTGCTACCTGTCATGTCTGCTTCTTGTCGTTTCAGGAGAGCTCAAAGCCTTGTGCCAGCAGGCCTTGCTAAATACCTTTTTTTCCCACCCCTATAGTTTCAAGAAGAGGAGAGGTCACTCAGTTGGGGGTGCTCCTGAGCCCCGCTACCAAAGCATCCCTATGTGTGTGGCTGCCCAAATTCCTACCCAGGCTCAGGATGTCTTGGTAAGGAAGGAGCTGGGCCACATGCCTGGGGTGTTGATAAAGATTCTCAGGGAGGGGCTAGAGAAGCATTGGCTGTTCTTGAAGAGGACCCAGGTTTGGTTCCCAGCACCCATGTGATGGCTAACAGTCCTTAACTTCAGTTCCATGGGATCTAATGCCCTCTTTTGTCCTCCGTGGCATTGCATGACACAAGCGCATTTGCATACATGCAGGCAAAAACACGCATACACGTACAATTTAAAAATAGTAATTTAAAAAATACTCAGGGATGGCCCAAGTAGGCCCAGAAAATAAGGCTGGGCCTCAGCAGGAGGAGTTCGCCTGCAGCCTGTGGTGGGAACCACACAGGCATTTTACAGTGGGGTATAGACTACAAAGGGTGAGACAGGAGGCAGGCACCCAGCATGGGGTGTGGAGCAGCAGAGGTCTAGGCAGAGGTGGGAAGATCTGCTGGGGCTGTGTTTGACACTCAGGCTTTTTAGAGACCTAGGACAGGGTTGACAAGCCAGGAACAGGTATGAGAACTGTGAGTGGGCACAAAGAGGCATAAGTGGGGAAGACCCAGGGTACCAACCACACCTTTTTCTACAGGAAGCCCATCTCTCTGAGGTCAATGCTGTTTGTTTTGGCCCCAACAGCAGTCTCCTGGCCACTGGTGGGGCTGACCGCCTTATCCATCTCTGGAATGTTGTGGGAGGTAAGGGTTCCTTCTGGTAAGCCAACGCAGCACATTCTCTGCAGACCCCATTCTCAGTTTGCTCCTGGGAGGGCCATGGTCTTAAACTTGTTTTCCCCTGTAGAACGATCCAGTGAGCAGTGGCTAGAAACTGGGAAGGAAGGGGACTGAACTTGATGCTCTGAAGGAGCAGCTCCTTGGGCCCAGACCTGCAGGATGGGAAGGGCCAAGCCCAGATGCCGTCTATGGAGGGGGGGGGCAGGTAGGGACCCCTGAACCTGAGGGCCTACAGAGCCAGGTCTTGAGCAAGTCCCTGGGTCCACCAGGCCACCTTTTTAGTATCATTTGCGCTCCCATAAATTAATGAGGTGACCAGCATTGATTGTCCACTTTGTTCCAGGTCCTGTGCTCTGTGGCCATGTATTGGGGACTCAGCACTGGTCCTTGAAAGCTTCATAGAAGTCTGCTGTGTGACATAGGGACAGGCCCTCCTCTCTTGTCCGGTCTAGCACTGTAAACTGCCTAACTGCTGCTGGGGCTATGCCAGCCATTTGAAGAGATGAAGCTTCCATCCCAGGCCCCAAGACAGTTCCCACCTCCTGTCCTTTACTTCCTGCTATGTCTCAGTTCCTCTATTTCATAAGGCTCGTGATCTCACTTCACCACCCCTTTCCCTGCTCTATCAGGTCGCCTGGAGGCAAACCAGACCCTCGAAGGAGCTGGTGGCAGCATCACCAGTGTGGACTTTGATCCCTCAGTAAGGAGACTGCCCTGGTGGCATGGGTGTCACCTCAGTCTCCACACTAGGCAGTGGGGTTGGGCTCTGGGCCGAGGGCACATCCTGGGTATCTTAGAACCTGCCCTAGAAGAGCTACACTCACCTCCCTGTGTTGAGGACCAGCTGTCTGGCGTGAGGACCATTGCTGTTACCAGGCTTAGTGTGACCTAGCACCTTTCCTACTCTTCTCCAGGGAGCCCAGGTTTTGGCAGCTACTTACAACCAAGCTGCACAGCTCTGGAAGGTGGGAGAGACACAGTCCAAGGTGAGACTGGACTGGGGAGGTTGCTTAGGGGTCAAGAGTCATGCCTCAGGACTTGGAGGGTGGCTGTTATGGGGTCTTGGCTTAATCCATATCTGTGACGGGGACAGGAGACCCTGTCTGGACACAAGGACAAAGTGACAGCTGCCAAATTCAAGCTAACGAGGCACCAGGCAGTGACTGGGAGCCGAGACCGGACAGTGAAGGAGTGGGACCTTGGCCGTGCCTACTGTGAGGCCCAGTCCCACCTGCCCCCCCCCCTCCACAGCCCCCAGGCACAAGGGACCCTGCCTTCTCTGTGGGAGTGGCTCTGGGATTATATCCATTTGGGATCAAACTGTCCCCCACTCGTAATCTCGTCCTAATTTCTTGGTGACCTTGGGCTTTGGGTAGGTGAATTAGAGGTGGGGTGAGCCTTATCCTGGGAAGACCTAGGCTCCAATCTTAGGAGGACACTGCCTAGCTGGACCTTAGAGTCCCCACATTTAGTGGCTCCTAATGACTCTCTGAGACTCTAGACTCTGTCCATTGGCTCCCAGGTTCCAGAACCATCAATGTCCTTTCCTACTGTAATGATGTGGTGTGCGGGGACCATATCATCATCAGTGGCCACAACGACCAGAAGATCCGGTTCTGGGACAGCAGGTGACAGGCATGGGTTGTGGGTGGCAGAGGGCCTTGGGTGTTCATTCCTTTCTCTGGCTGTGGCAGGAAGGGTCATGGGATCTTGGAGAAATGAGGCTATGGTACTGGTATTGCCAGTGGGTGGTTTCTGCTGGGCATGGTTGTTGAGGATTCAGTGTGCCTGGGGCGCTGTGCCACCTTCTTAGTGGCTCTCAGGTCAGCACTTGGCTGTTTCTGGGCCTTATAACCAACATGGACAAACACCTTTTTCCATTTCATGACCATTTTTTAGTCAAAAACAAAAAAAAATAGTTGCTTTTTAAAGTTAAAATCTGGGGCTGGAGAGATGGCTCAGTGGTTAAGAGCACTGGCTGCTCTTGCAGAGGACCTGGGGTTGATTCCTAGCACCCACATGGCAGCTAACAACCATTTGTAACTTCAGTTCCAGGGGATCTGATGCCCTCTTCTGACCTCTGTGGGCATTGCACCACATTTGCGCACTTACATACATGCAGACAATATACTTGTGCATAGTAAAATATTTTTTTAGAAAAAGTCGAACTGGAGAGTTGGCTTAGTGGTTAAGGGCACTGGTTGCTCTTTAAGAGGACTCAGGTTCTATTCCCAGCACCCACATGGTGCTAACCATCTGTAACTTCAGTTCTAGGGGATCAGACACCCTCTTCTGACCTCCATGGGCATTGTACAACATGGGTGCACTTACACGCATGCAGGCAATACACTCATACACATAAGATAAAAATAATAAATTGTAAGTATTTTTTAAAAGTGAAAATCCAAGCTGGGTGTGGTGGCACATGCCTTTAATCCCAGCACTTGGGAGGCAGAGACAGGTGGATTTCTGAGGGTTCAAGGCCAGCCTGGTCTACATAGTGAGTTCCAGGACAGCTGGGGCTACAGGGAGACCTTGTCTTAAAAAGACCAAAAAAAACCATGGAACTCCAAGCATTAGGTCAGGCCCAAGTGGCTGACAAAAGCAGAGCTAGAGCCGCACAGGTCTGCAGCCTCTGTCTTCTGAGATTGCTCCTTTGCTGGGAATTGAACCCAGGGCCTTGTGTCTGCTGGGTGAATGCTCTACCACTGGTTCATTCTCAGCCCCTTTATATTCTTATTTTGAGACAAGGTCTCAATAACGTTGTCCAGGCTGGTCTTGAACTTAGGATTCTCCTGCCTTGGCTGTGGTTATAGGCCTGTGCCACCATACCTGGTTCTCACATTTTAAAAAAATGATTAAAACAAATTTTATGTGTTAAGGGTGTTTTGCCTACATGTATGTAAGTGCCCCACATGCGTGCAGTACCCACAAAAGCCAGAAGAGGGTGTCAGATCTTCTGGAACTGGAGTTACACCATGTGGGTGCTGAGACCCAAACTGGGGCCCTCTGCAAGAGCAGCAAGTGTTCTTAACTGCTGTGGCTCTCCTTTTTTTTTTTTTTTTTTTTTTGTCTTTTTGAGACAGGGTCTCCCTGTAGCCCCAGCTGGCCTGGAACTTACTATGTAGACCAGGCTGGCATTGAACTCACAGAGATCCACCTGCCTCTGCCTCCTGAGTGCTGGGATTAAAAGCATGCACCACCACACCTGGCCTGGCTCTCAAAATTTTAAAGACCATCATTTCACTGTTTCCCTAAGTGACCCAAGGCTCCTCAAGGCTCCAGCTCGCAAACCAAGGTCTCTCAAGTGGGAAGGAGGGTAGCTGCTTCAGCCCTAGGTATCCAGGTTCTGGGCACCCCTGGACTATGTTAGTAGGGAAAGTTGCCATACCAGCCTGCCAGGAGTGCCCTAGGAGGGTTTCATCCTCACCCCTTTCTGTTCCTGCTCCTTAGGGGCCCCCACTGTATCCAGGTCATCCCAGTGCAAGGCCGGGTCACCTCCCTGAGCCTCAGCCATGACCAGATGCATCTGCTCAGTTGTTCCCGAGACAATACACTCAAGGTCATCGACCTGCGTGTCAGCAATATCCGCCAGGTGTTCAGGTACCAGCCTGGGCCAACTGTGCCTTTCCTGTGCAAGGCCTTGGAGGGGTGAGTGTGGGGGATTGGTAGCCCCTCTAGACCAGGACCTGCCTAGGTGCTGGCCCTTTCTCATGTCTAGAAGCTGGACTCGCTCACTGTCAGCAACTTGGCTTCTTACCCCAGCCCTATCCATCCTCAGGGCAGATGGCTTCAAATGCGGTTCTGACTGGACCAAAGCTGTGTTCAGGTGTGTCTGGGAGGGCTTACCTGTCTAGCCCGTGTGTGTGTGTGTGTGTGTGTGTGTGTGTGTGTGTGTGTGTGTGTGTGTGTTTCCACACCTCTGAGCCCCTTTCTCTTGTTATGCTGTGACTGCTGCAGCCCTGACAGAAGCTATGCACTAGTAGGCTCCTCAAATGGAGCCCTGTACATCTGGGATGTGGACACTGGGAAACTGGAGAGCAGCCTGTGGGGACCCCACTGGTGAGTAGAAGACCACCTTGCCTGCCTACCAGGTTCTGACATGTCCCCCGTACATGTCCTTAGACCTTCCACATACACTTGGGCCCATCCTTACCACGGTCCCGGGAGCCTGTTTCATAGATGAGGAAATGGGTTCAGAGAGGTGCCTCAAACTGCCTAGGTTGGGTGGTGAGGGGCAGAGCCAGGCTGCAGGCCTGCTTGTGCTGCCTTCCTGAGACCTGTCCACCCTTCTTTTCAGTGCTGCTGTCAACGCCGTGGCCTGGTGCTTCTCTGGGAGCCATGTTGTGAGCGTGGACCAGGGCAGGAAGGTGGTGCTCTGGCACTAGGGCCATGACCCCTATGTGTGCTGGAGCTCTGGTCTGAAGCCAGAAGCAGCCAGCGAACAGCTTCCCTCTACTCAGGACTCCAGAGCTGGGGATGGAGCAGACTACAGACTGCTTCGGAAGAAGGCTTGGCAGGACCTGGCCTGTGTTTAAAATTGAGTGGGTTAGGGATTACAGATTAAAAAAATTTTTTTTTTCTTTACTTCCTTCAGAGTAGGGGGAAAAGCCCCAACTAGTCTGTGTCTGCTTGCCTCTTTGCAGCATTTGGGGGTACAGGGAGACCTAGGTTCAGCCTCTTCTCTCTATAGAGCTGGGGCTTTGCAGTGTAGGCTCTACCTGGAAGGTGGGCTGCTTCATGGAAAAGCATAAAGAAAGGCCAAGGCAGGGGCAGTAATGAGCAGCAATTCTTGGGGCCATGGAAGTGTGATTCTTGGTTTCCCATGGTTCTGAGACCAAACCAACCCAGTGGGCCCTCTGGCTCAGGTTCCAGGGTAGACCAAGGCTGAAGAGGGAGCAGGAGACGCAGCTCAGGAGGTGGTGGAAAGGGCTCTAATAAGCCAGAGTGATAACACAGTACTCACTACCCTAGGCCTGCCTGTAGACTGGGGCCCTGCCCTGACTGCCAGTCCCATGCTCTAGATGATCATGCGTGGCTGCTTCCTGCCACCATTTCCCTCCCCTGCATGTCACCTCTGCCCCTCACAGCACCAGACCCTTGGTATTCCTCTCCATCCCTGCTGCCAACACTCCCCCAGCCTTGTCCTCACCAGATGGCCAGAGTGGTTTTCTTTTATCTTTTTTTTTTTTGACAAGGTTATGCTATGTAGCCCTAGCTAGTCTGGTACAAGGGTAGACTCAGAACTTTTGGTAATCCTGCCTCAGATTCAGGCCTAGGGCATTTACATCCCATCATCACCCAGCTTCTAAGGTCTCATGGCCACATTCAACCTGCCCTTTGAGGTTCCCCTTCTGCTTTCAGAGACGTTTGGCTCTTGGGTCAGCACCCTGCTTAGTGTGTTTTATACTCCTTCTCTGTCTGGAATGTTCTTGTCTCTCACTGTGGCAATTCAAATTGTTTTTTTGGGATCCTCTACTGACAGCCCTGCCCTCACCTGCTGAGTTGGGAGAGGCCTCCTTGGTTTCCCACTCCCAGTTTGTCTTCTTTCATTAGTTGGGAGCAGCTCTAAGAGGAAAGAGTGAGAGCAGTATTCCTTGGGAACAGGCCTGGCTCAGAGAAACCACAGGAAATGCTTCCTAAGTGGTTATAATCTCTTGCTCAGTGAGTACAACAGTCTAAGGTTCCAGGAATAGAACGTAATCCTTCAGGTTAAGCTTTGTCCCAACTCTTCTGCCCAGTTCTCGATGGCCACCAGAGGTCACCAGCAGCCTTTCCCTACCTTCCTTCAGAGCTGGAAAGACCAACACCCAGTAGCCACCGTTTCTGAGGAGCCCTCAGGCCTCAGCCCTGCTGGGTGTTCTCTGCAGCATCATTTACTCCTCCAGACCGCCTGTGATGTCGCTATCACCTGTTCTACAGGTGAGAAGAGTGAGGCTTGAAGGTTGTCATTCAAGGTCACAGAGCTACTAACTAGTTAGGTGGTGACTGCGTCATGCCCTGCTTGCTGCCTTGAATTTTGAGACAAGGCCTCAAAAACTTACTTCTGTAGCTGAGGCTGACCTTGAACAGATTCTCCTGCCTGGACCTCCACCTCCCAAGGGCCACCATTGCAAGTGTGTACCACTAGCCCTGGTATGGTGCTGGGAATTGAACTCAGAGCTTCATTTATGCTAGGGAAGCAGGCTACCAGCTATGTCCCCAGCCCATACCCTCTTAAAATCTAGAGAGACAGGCTCCCACCTAGGCAGGGCTACAGGGTTCCTCCCCCAGGGGTACAGAAAGCTATACCTACTGACTTCAGACCTCTGGAATCTGTTCTCTTCCATCGTGGCCTGAGCTGAGGGTTAGTGTCTCTTTTAGTGAGACCATTAGAGTGAGAGAAATGTGGGTCCTGGAAAGCTGATGACAGCTGTGCTGAGGCAAGGTCCTCACTGAAGGTGTTTTTGTCACACATCACAGGATTGTAGTTGACGCTGCATTCAGATGACCCAGAAAATATGAATCACTCCTGGTGTTAGCCCCCCACCCCAGCTTTCCTTTACCTCTTGGGGGCAGTCTGTAGGGTGGAGCAGCCTCTGGAGAGAACACATGAATCACTTGGGAGGAGGTAGGGCCGGCAGGGAGAGACCCAGAGCAGAGGGTCCACCATGGAATGCTGCTTCCTGGGCCTTTTCAGCATAGGGGTGGAAGTGATTAATGGAGTTCATGCTCAGGGGCTACTTGAGTTTGGGTCGCTAATCAATGGCCTGTGTGTCATTGTATGCATGAGGGCCCGAGGGGGCAGGAGCTTACCTAGGGTCAGAAGAGGGTGGAAGGGGCTAGGGCTCAGTAGACTGCTTGTCTGCAGGTCCTGGATTCAACATCACATAAAACTGGGTGTTGTGAGCTGGAGAGATGGCTCAGTTGTTAAGAGCACTGGCTGCTCTTTCAGAGGACAGGTTCAGTTCCCAGCACCCACATGGTGGCTAACCACCATCTGTAACTCCAATTCCAGGGGATCTGACTCCCTCTTCAGTCCAGCTGTACATTATCTTGTTTGATCCTTCTGGATCTGAGGGAGTTTTTATCATCCCACTCCCACATTACAGATGAGAAAGGTGAAGGGCTGAGACTGAGGTCATGGCAGGCCAGGTCTTACAGGTCTTACCCAATTCTTTCCCTGCCCCTCACCAGTGTGTTTGGCACACAGTGTGGAAGGCCTGTGAACCATGCTCATGGGTTCTCTTCTGTTATGCTTCAGGGTAGCATTCCAAAAACATTCCCTGACTAGAGCTCTAAGGAACAGATATGAAGGAGTTCAGTGTTATTTTCGTGGCCACTGGGTCCAAGGGAAAATGGTCCAGGAACAAGATGCTCTTTGGTATTCCTGTGGTTCTTGGCACCTCATGCATTAACAAAGTAAACCCAGCAAGAGTCCAGGAGTAAACTTAACTGGTTATATCAAGTTGTGTAGGATTTTAGGACAAATTTCAATCCCTCTCTCCTCCACATACCAACTAAATAAACAGAAATTTAGAGCAGCCAGATACTATCATCAGGCTATTTGGAAAGAGCTGGGCAGAACCAAACCCCAAAGCTGTGGTTGCACTCCTTGGACAGTGTGTCTAGTGCAGTCTGGGGTGGCATCAAAATATGGAGCCTGACGGGTGCCTTATCCCTGAGGATGAGTCCAGGGACTTGGATTTTTAGTTTTTTGCCATCCCAAGAAATCCACGTCTGTTCTCAAACACTGGGCTTTTGTGTGGTGCCCTCACTTTGCATCTAAAATAACTGAATTACTCTAGAAGACTTGGATAAGCCCCTGGACATCACCTCCATTTCCTCCCTTTTAAAGTTGAAGTGGTGGAGCTGGGAGGGCCGTGGCAGGGTTAAAGTCAGATGACATCCTGCCACTCTGGCTTGTGAATATGAGCTCAGAGAGGCATGGAGGTGATGAGCAACTAGTCTATGGCTTGACTATATGGTCAGTTCCTGTGACAAAACCAGTCTGGGTGACACTGGGGTGGGGTGACTAGCTGAACTCTGGACCTGGTCTCAAGTGGTAGACTTGAAAGCTTGCTGCTTTCACTGTAGAAAATGCAAAAGATGGAAGTTGTCCTGACAGCCTTTTCCAGATTTATGGCACTTTATACCCTGCTCTTCCTGTGTGTTACTGTGGGACTAGGGGACTGCCAAGGACTCCAGGTCTGAAGATGAGGGCTCGGAAGGCTAAGAGATGATAGTGTGAAGCCCTGTGCTACAACTTCTGGATTTAGGCTTCTCAGGCTTCAAGACATGTGATTAGTCCTGGCTCAGATCTCATGTCCACGTTACTTCATATGCTGGTGGTAGAAATGCAAATGGATGCAATTCTTTTGGAGGCTAGTTTGGTAAACTCTAACACATTTAAATACATACTTTTCTGTCTCTCAAATTCCACATTTAGGAATTTGCTCAATACTTACAGTGGAACAAATTTATAAATAAGTATGTACAAAGATGTTAATTTCAAATTTCTAGAAGCAAATGGCTAGATATAACTTAAATGTCCTTCACTAAAGGAATGCTTAATTATATAGCCTAACAATAGAATATCATGCAGCTGTCAAAAATAATGACAAAATAATGGCTGGTGAGATGGCTCAGTGGCTAAAAGCACTCGTTGCACTAGCCTGATAACCTAAGATGAATTCCTAGAACCCAAGTAGAAAAGCAGGATGGAGTGGTATACATGTATAACTCAGCACACTATAAAATGGGAGGGAGGTCAAGCCTGTGGGCCAGCTAGTCTGGAGTACACAGCACAGCAGAAATGAGAGACCTGGCCAGCCTCAACAAAGTGGAAAGAGAAAACTGACTCAAAAATTGTCCTCTGACTTCTATACATATGTACCGTGGTACATACATACACACTGCACTCTCTCATTGCACACGCACACACACACACACACACACACACACACACACACACACACACACAATCACAACAAACTTTTTTTATTGAGACAAAGAGAAAAATGTCGTGTGCCTTGGTGTGCAGCTGTGATCCTAGCGTTCTTCGGACAAGATGGGAGGCAGAGACAGGAGAATCACCAGGAAGCTAGTGGGCTACTCAGCCTGAGGTACACAGTGCATCAGCAGAAACAAGAGCGACAAGGTGGAAGGTTCCACTGACTCTAGAAAGTTGTCCTCTGACCTCCGTGTGCCATAGTATGCGCATACACACACACACACACACACACACACACACACACACACACAATAACAAAACAATTTTTTTAAGTTGACAAAAAGATATAAAGTGAATAGAATGATGTAAACCTGAGAGGATCATATATCCTTGCTATTAATAAGCGGTGTATACACCTATGTGCAGAATGTGTGGGTCCCTCCACAGCCAGGCTGGGCTCTAGTCCTTGATGTGTGGTTGGCTGGAGGTCAGAGGAACTCAGCTTGTGAGAGCTCCTTCACAGAATTCATTAGGCTTCAGGCTGGAGATTTAGGAAAGAAGAGAGGCACCCTGAGAAATGACTTCCTGGAAGTGAGCAATCACATATTTCAGTGGCCCTTCTGTGTCCCCTCCTGCAGCACAATCAGAGCTCCTCAGTCACCAGCTTGTCTCATACTCCTGCCTCAAGTACAGACCCTGACTTTTTTTTTCCCCCTTGCTGGAAAAGAACCTTGAAAGCAAAGACCATTATGATTTACTCATCTCCAGTACCCAGATATCACATCAAGTACATGATGGCACCAGGGCCTCTCTTGCCTGGGTGGACTTTTTTCCTGCCCTCTGTATGTGATAAGTGATTTTAAGGACAGCCCAGGAGTGTTCTTGTAAGAAGCGTGTTTATCCATCTGCCTGCCTGCCTGCCTTTCTCTCCAAGTCTGTTTAACCAACTCTTTTTATAAGGACACTTGGAAAACTTAATTCCATTTTTTATTATTCAACATTTTATACATAATAAATACAAACTTTTTACAGCCACTGTAAAGAAAGCGCATCTGCACGGAGGCTCCCTCTGAGCCCCAATCTGTGCTTGGTGACGCTGGGTTATGCGTCCTGGAAGGAAGGGTTATTTTGTAAAAAGAAGGCATATTTTTACAACTTTGTTTTTTAAAATAAAATTAGCAGCTCTTCCAAAAATATGGTAAAACATAACAAAAGAGTTCAAATAACTCTGAGGTTGTGGAAAACTCAAATTCAAGAACAATTTGGCTAGCTAAAGAGAACATTAACTAGGTGGCAAGAACTGCTCTATTTAATAAGCATTCGAAGACCTGTAACATTGGCAAATTTAAAAATCTTTTAAAATCCACCCTTTTAATTTTTTTTTTTTTTGGTCTTTTTGAGGCAGGGTCTCCCTGTAGCCCCAGCTGACCTGGAACTCGCTACGTAGACCAGGCTGGCCTCGAACTCACAGAGATCCGCCTGGCTCTGCCTCCCAAGTGCTGGGATTAAAGGCATGTGCCACCACACTCAGCTATCCTTTTAATTTTTTAAACTTAAGAATAAGTTTGATAAACATAAAAGACCTCAAATAGATCAACAGATTAATAGATGCAAAAAAAAACCAAAAACCAAAAAACAAAAAACCCCAAATCAAAATCAAAACCCAGAGTCATGGAGGAGATTCATCAGAGGTGTCATTACTGAAGTGATTAAACAACTGAAATTTCTTCAGCTCTGACCTTAGCCAAAAATCCCATGGGGACATGTGATGAACATTTCAAGATTTTAAAGATTCTCAGGAGGGATGGAAATTTCAAAGCATCATACAACCTTTAAATTCTGTAAGCTGGATTTCTGAACCAAGGTGAAAGAGAAATGGAAAACATCTCTTAGTTCCCTAGGTCACCCAAACCTACTGTCCAAGTAGTGGAGAGACCCATGGACCCTGCTGGCACCATCACAGGGAACACCATGTGGGTCTCCTGTGACCTGAAGGAGGTACTGGTCTCCTGGGTCTTACCTGTGCAGTTGTGCAGTCCTCACTACTCTCCCAAAGGAAGTTAGTTTGCCCCAGGGCCCATAGGTTCTTTTCCTCAGGCAAGTCGGGGCAGTGGGACCTGAAGTTGCACTTTCCGAAGGTGACAGCTGATCTGCACCAACTACAACCTGGCTGTCAGCCAGTGCTCTGGCTTGGGAATAAAATAATGTAAGGGCCTTCCCAGCAGAGAAGCTCGGCAATGGAGGTCTGTGTTCTCAATTTACCCAGACACTTGAGTTCTAAGGGATACAGAAGAGAATTATGCTATAAAACTAAGAGGAAAAGAACATTAAAGTGGCTCGTTTCAGATCTGGAAGCTCCATTTCTGCTTTTGCCATAGCCTCCTTTCTACTAGTCTATGTGATGGGCAAGATGTGGCTACTAGTTCAGCCCCTCCAGGTTAGCCTCACTAATACTAAATGAATGGCATAAATATTAATACAAAGGACACTGTTATTGTTTTGAATCTGTTAGTTGTAGAAGAGATGTGTGTTAATGCAATTGGCGCTAAGCTCAGGCAGTCCACTTTCTTCCCAGTAAGGCTTCACTTTCAGTCTGGGGATAAAACTTGGGGAGGAGCCAGCCTCTCCTGAATCCCTCCTGTTTCCTTATGTAGCCAACATGATCTGATTAATACTTAATCAGATGAGGAAAAGCCACTTGAAGAAAGATGAAATCTTTGCCACAGCCTTGTGGCCACAGTAATATACTGTACGAGTGCACATGATCGGAAATTCTGAGTCTGTGCCCTGGAACCAGGCTGGCCTTGAGTCTCATATAAAAACAGGCCACTGTTAGGCATGAGAGCGGCTCCCCTCTCTGCTTCTAGGACCTGCTATGATTTGTGCTATGGTAGGAGAGATGACATAGAAAATGACAACAAAAAAGGCACAATCAGGCCAACCAGTCACATAGAAACCTTGGTTTTGCTCTGTTCAACAGTCATCATCATCATGCAAAGGTGCCTAAAAACAAGACTGGCCAAACTCCAAGCCTGGCCTTGATTGTAGCAGTAATGGACGTGAACCCATTGTCAAACCAGTGTGATCTCCACATCTTCCATTTTCTCCACTGGCCGTCTGTGGTTCTGTGTGGGTGGTGGGGGAGCTGCCCGGACCTGAGCAGGAGACAATGACAGGCTTGTTAGTCATCTTTGAGACTGAGCCTGAGGCATGGCAAACCCCAGTGCTCCCCTCTTTAAGGACACCAGCAGCTGAGGGTCTGCAGAATGTTCTCAGCAGCAATCCATGTGTTCTGCACTGTTCCCTACCCTGAGAAGCAGTGCTGTTCTGCATGAAATGGAAGATCAGATTGCTTCCTAGGCTGAAAATCTCATGAGCACAAGAGTCACTTGAGTCCTAAAACCCTTCTCCAAAGCAAAGGCCTAGAGCTGGCAGCAAGAGGACAAGGTGTTAAGAGCTGAACTGTATTACCACATCCTGAAGAAAAGCCAGGGGAGAGAAGGCTAAAGAGGTGGGCTGGCCTACTTGTGAAGAGCTTTGTTGAGTTACACTGAGAAACTTGGGATAGACAGGAAGTTGATGAATGCTTGTAATCAGAGGCCAACCTGGTTTACAGAGCATGTTCTAGGCCAGCCTGGGCTACATAGTGACTCTTGTATCAACAAAACAAAACAAACCACTGGGGACTGGGTATGTTATTCACTGGTAGAGAGTGCTTGCCTAGCAGACTCAAGGCCCTAGGAAAGAAAAAACAAATGGGCTTTATTGTATAAGCAGAGGTTTTGTTCTGAGAGTCTCCCAGGTAAATCCAGCAGGACCTGGTCATGGCTGACTTGTGGGGCTGGCGTCGGAGAGACAGGACCAGAGAGGCAGCAGGAATGATTCCAGGGCACCAGAAGGACAGGGTTTCCATTCACTCACACAGACAAGACAGAGAAGGGACATGTCCAAGAGGGAAAACACTTATTTTTGCAGAGTTTTCAGGGTTGGGATATTTAAGTTGAGATGCCCACCACTGTGAAGCTCAGGGGAGAGATGTAAATGTGCGAGTTGTCAGTATGGAAACGGTTCAAATTGCTATGGGAGTAGATGAGACCTTTTGGGAAGAGTAAGTTCAATGACTTCAACAGAAATAGCCTAGGGACAGAATCATGAGGATTACTGACAGAAATGGACAGAGAGACAGAGGATCTAGCAAATATCTATGAAAATGAAGACCGGAGAAGCAGAAGGTCAGACAGTGGTGAAGCAGCATGTGAGTTCCCTTTACTTCCTTTCACCCAGCTGCCACTGCCTGCTTCAGCCTCCTAGAGGCTCCCCACATCTGAGCATTATTATTATTTTTGGGTGGGGGGACACAAGGTCTCACTATTATATAGTCCAGGCTGATTTTTAAATTCAGGATCCTCTGACTCGGCTTCCTAAGTGCTGACATGACAGGCATGTGCCACCATCCCAGTCAGTACCAATGCTTTAACAATGCAAAACCAGGGACAGCCGGGCGTGGCGGCACACACCTTTAATTCCAGCAGATCTCTGTGAGTTCAAGGCCAGCCTGGTCTACATAGTGAGTTCCAGGTCAGCTGGGGCTACAGGGAGACCCTGTCTCAAGAAGACCAAAAAAAAAAAAACCTACTTAAAAATTTCTTAATTTAGTGGCATACACCTTTGATCTCAGCACTTTGGAGGCAGAGGCAGAATTTCTGTGAGACCGAGGCCAGCCTGGGATAGTCTACATAGTGAGTTCCAGGCCAACTGGGGCTATAGAGACCCTGTCTGAAAAAGAACAAAACATTTTTTCCCTTCATTTCAGTTATGCCACTGTAGTGTTCACATTTAAACACTGTACAGCTTTCCTCTGCTCTTACCCTAGCTCAGCGAGAAAGTTCCAGCGTACTGGATGAGTCACTCTATGGCCTTCCTTTCTATAGCTCTTATAACCTTCCCAAACCCTCCTGCAGATCTGTGACTAGAGGGACCATGGGAAAACATGCATTTTTCACTTTCAGTTTGGAAAATCTATGCAATCTATAACCCTGCCAGATAGGATACTTACAGGCCGTAGCTTGCCATATGAGGTGTCCGGAGTCTGCCTTGATGCCTGCGAGAATCCTGGCGATTCAGCATGGAGGCTGTTTTCTAAGGGAGACAATCCAAGAGGTTGTTGACTGAGCCATCAAGATGCCAGTGCAGATGCTTGCCCTGAGGGGGCAATCAGGTGGGCATCTGAAGGGCAAGCACCCAGGACTTACCATTTGCTGAAGGAGACCGGGGGAAGAACTGAGAGGTCCTCTTATCTGGGCTGGGGTAAGGACTGCTTGGAGGCTGGTCATACAATGGCAGCAGAGGCAGGGATGTGTGAGGCTTGGGGGATGGAGAGATCTACATTAAGGGAGGCAGGGTTACCAGGTGCTCACCTCAGGAAGGAGCGCTATGCTGCTTCACTGCTCAGCACACCCTCCCTTTCTCTGGAGCTGAGTTCTAACTGCTAAAACTTGTAAGCCTCAGAATAAATATCAAAGCTTCAATTTTGTCTTGCACTTAACATTTCCCCTCCCAGGTTTCATTATACTACTATTTTTAGTTCATCTTGAATATTCCCCAAGACAAACTGGTTCTTCTATTAGGTAAGCCAGTGAAGAACAAAATAGAGGCCAAATGGTGTCTGTGAGTATTAAATCACTGGCTAAGTTTCTGACTTCCCTAGGTTTCCTACATGGCAGGTGAAGCCATCATAGCTGCCATGCACATGTCTTACTCAGCAAACACATCCCTTACTCTTCCACCTGCTAGACCTGCTGGGAAAGCTCCGCAAAGAACATGACTCAAACTGATGGAATTCAGGGTTTCCTGTAAAAGCATGTTTCCCTGTGGTGAGTGAAGGTGAGCCACAGAGAGCTCTGGAAGAGCTTGGGCGAGGTAGGGCTTCTCATGGTGAGGGAGAAGGGGCCAGCTAGGAGCTGTACTGCAGAAGTTAGTCGGAGCCAATACATTCCCTCAACAGCTTCTTTCTCTCCAACAAACTCATCTTTGATGTGTTGTATAAATTTAGCAAATGAATGCGGAGAAAACAATGTGGGTGAATAGAGGTGTAATATGGTCAGTCTACACAAGTCTCTGACAAGTCTCTAGTTTCCCAAATTCCAAGTGCAGATACCTGGCAATCAAGGACTGGGATGAGGATGAGGCTGAGACTACAGCCCATTTTTGCTGGATCAGCAGATGCTATGAAGGGATTTTCTTGTGTGTGTGTGGGCAGTTTGTTTGAGAGCAATCAGACTGCTGGACTGCCTTTCAGGGAGCAGAGAAACAGCAACAAGCAAGGGTGGTCAGACATCTTTTATAGGTAGTTAGGTGGTTGGGTAGCTTTCCATGACGTAGGCTGGGCAGTGAATTGATTTTCTTTACCATCTTCTAAATCCAGCTCATGTACCTGAATCTCTCTCATCCATGGAGTGTCACCATTCTCTGAGGCTGAGAGTTCCTCCACTAGCACCGATGGGAAAACTCCAATTCGCCCATTGAACTCTCCTTCCCAGAAGCCATCATCATCTTGGTTTTCTTTGTTCAAGATGCGGATGATTGCTCCCTCAGGAAAAGACAACTCGTCGTCTGTCTGGCCCTCATAATCATAAAGTGCTTTCACAAAACAGACTGGGGAACAAGGGAGAGATAAAGCTGGTAAGAAGACAGACAGATGGACTGCTTCTGTTCTTGCTTTTGAGACAAGGTCTTACTCTGTAACCTAGGCTGGGCTAAAACTTGCAGCAATTCTCCTGCCTCAGCCTACCAAGTGCTACAATCGTACTGTACCCACCCTGTGCCCCTACGGCAACTAGAGAGCATCACACAGGACAGGAATAAGGCTGTAAGTTTTTACTCACAGATGTTCAATGCCATGGTTCTACTGAATAGGGTTAATATGATCAAATACAGGAAAATATAAGATATAAATGCTTTTAAACTGATGGAAGGCATACTCCCAGGTTCTAGGTTAGGTTAACTGTGACCAGATAAAGATTATCTTTTTTAGTCTTTACCACTGGCATCTCCATTGAGGCTGCCTGTAACAAGTTCTGCTTCTGTGGAATTGCTGGACGTGTGTGACCGACTGTCCAAAGCAGCCAAGGACTGCAGCATACTCAGTAGGCTGTTTGAGGTGGGAAACTGTAGGTATTTTTCTGGCACATATCCCACTTGGCCAACTTTATTTCGAGCCTGGGTAAAAGACATATGAAAACAACAGGTTTGTATACACAATTTGGACAGGGCATACCAAGAACTAAAATAAATGCCTGAAAAAGTCACAAGGGGCGATATGAGCAAAGGAATATACCTTTACCCAGTCTTCCATATCTCCATCTTCAATCACTTCTAACACCTCATGTTCCTCAATGGTCAACTCATCTGGTTGAGAAGCCTGCAATGTAGGATGGTCATGAACAAAATTAAAAAGGTTAGATAAGGAGCAGATGTGAGCTGGTCATAACAAAAGCTGGGGATAAAAATACTGAGATGATTTTGAGAAACAAAAATTTCAGTGTTGTAAAACTATCATAACGAGGTGAAGTTTTACTTTGGAAAACTAAGCAAAATAAAACTGCAACAGAAATTGGATCCTCAAGAGCGGAGTGCCATGGTGGAAGCAAAGACCTGGGGGTCAGCTTCAGCTCATTTATCTCTAAGTTACTCCACGTGATGACTCCATTTATTCAAAATGACAATCTTGCTATTCTCTGGAGGATGGTGGTCAAATGTGAGATGAATAAGCACAGAAGTAAGATGATCTGGGAAGCATCAATAAAGGAGAAGGCACTTGAATGGAACTGCTGCCAGAAGCTTTCATGGAGGTGCATGCAATGAAAATGCAAAGCACTGTGTACATGGATTAGAGTTTAGCTAGAGCAGTGTCTAGGCCTGATCTGGAATCGCTGTAAAATGGTAGCCCAAGAAGAAGTTTCTATCCAGGCAATGGCTGAGGTTGGGTTTTGTTCCAACTTGAGTGTGGAACCCGGGCTGATTCACAGGCCTATTTCTGTACTAGCCACAGTGGCTTTTCTGTCCCAGACAGTACCCACTACTACATCTACCCTTGAGACACATAGAACCTGGAGGAAACTCAAGAGGCTCTGTAGAGGGAGCACCACAGAGTGCCTTCCTGAAGAGCCTTGTCTGCCACATGTGACAGGTGTCTTCTGGTTCTCTAGTAAAAAGAAGCTTTCCCCTTGTCCCAAGATCAGTTAAAACAACCACATGAACCTGCATCATTTTTAAAACCTCACAACCTCAAAGTATAAAATATCTTCAAATTATACAAAGGGAAGATAAGAAAGTGAGTTATATGTTTTAATTTTTATTTCTTTGAGACAAGGTCTCATGTAGCCCAGGCTGGCTTCAAACTTGCTATTTAGTTGAGGATGTCCTTGAAGACCTTGAACTTCTGATCCTCTTGCCTCCATCTGAGCATTAGGATCACAGGTGTGCCATATCATACCTAGTGTTGAAAGTGAGCTACTCCCTAAGACTCATTTCTTAAACATTAAAATGTTTCATTATTACCCAGATTCTAGATGATGTCATAGCTCCTTGAGACAGCAACAGAACCGAAGATAGATGACCAATCAGAACACTCCCAGGCCAGATTTTAAGTAAATCACCTCTGACCTCAAAATAGAAAGAAAACTCCCACTCATTTAGTCTTTATATTTTTGCAGTGGAATTTTACTCTGAAGCTATACTATATGCCAGGCATGGTGAGACAACTCTATTCCAGCCTGAAATTTGCACACTTCTGCAATTTCAGGCTTAGGTGAGAGAGGATCAGAAGTTCCAGGCCAGCTTGGCTACAAAGAGAGATTCTGTTTCAAAAACAATAACAAAAATCCAAACCACCAACAAAACTATACTGTGCCTTGAACATACTAGCAAAAGGCACCTTTGTAATAAAGACATTTTCTTCATTATATGGCAAGACTTAACATCAATACAACCAGACATTAATATGTGTGAGGGCAAAGCAGGAGGAACAGAGCACCTTTAAATACATTGCTGCTCTTGTGACAAATCATGGATGTCTGTTGTGGGCTGTCCAGCTTTGCAACAGTAGTCATCCAACAGAAGCAAGCGCAGAGTGATGGCACGCAAGACCTACAGGGTTTGGTCCCTGTGGGCCTCTTGAAGCCTCGAACCAGAACACTTTTTCCTGTCCTCCGAGGACATGGTGCTTTTCCTTGCCTGTTTTTCCACACTGTTCTGTTTGGCATGCTCTGCTCTACCTTTCCTCTCTGATGACTAGGTTAGACTGCTGTGGGTGTAAATCCAGTTCAGTCTGTTTCTACGGGCAAGTGATCATAAATGTCTCTGAGCCTCAGGTCCCCGCCCCCAGTTTGCATGAGGGCAGAGATTTTTGTCTATTTTGACTAGTGCCATAGTCTAGAACCCAGAAAAAACACAGCTGGTACATGCAGGTATACATATGGTATTTGTTGAATGAATCAGATGTCTGACAGTCTTTTTCCTCATGGGGTTATTGAAGAGATTAGAAATAAGCAAAGAAAGGTCCTGTGGAGCGGGACTTATTACAGAGTAGCTCCTACTATTAGTATGATTTGTGCTCCAGCTCATATATTTTCTCAGAATACCCAAAATGAGCTACTTGGTTCTTTCCTCTTTTGTTCCCATAAGGCTTTGTGCATCTCTCAAACAGTGACTTCCACGGCACTCCAGTTAGTTGTCTTTGTGGGTTTCCTACAAGAATAACTTACTAAAGCAGGGACTTTGTTTCGTTTCTCATTCCGACTACAGACAGCAACTAGTTAGTAAATGGCTACTAAATACACTCATGGTCTTAATCCTGTCTTTTAAGTCCAAACATCCACTAATAACCAGAAATCCATTTGCATCTCTATTTTTTAAATTATTTTTATTTTATGTGTATGTGTGTATTGCCTGTACGTAGGCAAGTGCACCCGTGTCGTGCAGTGCCTGTGGAGGTCAGAAGAGGCTGTTGGATCCCCTGAGACTGGAGTTACGGACAGTTGTTAGCCGCCATATGGGTGCTGGGATTCAAACCCGAATCTTCTGCAAGAACAGCCAGTGTTCTTCTTAACTGCTGAGCCATCTCTCCAGCCCCCGCATCTCTATTTCTTCAAATTCTATGTATTTTGCTTTTAAACAGTATGCTTTTCCTGATTTTAAAAAGTCATGAATATTCATTGTAGAAAAGCTGGAAATGTGCACAGAGATCTTTGAAGTATATACAATTTGGCATTCATTTTTGTTTGATTATTTAATGTTTACTGTTTTCATATATGAAAATTTTACTAATGTATTTTAATGATTTTCATGGTTGTATGTTATGGCTAAGGTATATCAATGGCTAATTAACTATTATTCCCTTCTTGGACTGTCAATTTTGAGCTATTATAACATATATTAGGAATTAGGAGTACAGCTCAGTTGTACAGTGCTTGCCTAGCATGCATAAGGCCCTGGGAGCTGTTTAGAATCACTTGGACACTTAGGACTCTATTTTCTTTTGAGACAGAATCTCACTATGTAGCCCTGGGTGGCCTGGAACTCACTATGTAGACCAGGCTGGCCTTCAACTCACAGAGATACACCTGTTTCTGCCTCCCCTGAGTGCTTGGATTCAAACATCGAACCACCACACCCAGCCTAGAATGTGCTATTTATGTACCATAAATCTTAGCTTTGGAACTTTCAAGTAAATATAACAGTAAGAAGTAGTATCAGGAAATACTTTGAGCCTTAGTTTTATAACTTATAAGTCCTATTCAAGCATCTCACAAGATGATTTTAAAGTTTTAGATTATTAAAACAATTTACCTTGGAAAAAGTCTCAACCCTTTAAGAAAAGAAGTATTATGTATTAAAATACAGTGAATGGATGCTAGACCCTCCCCTATTGTCTCTGGCATTGGCTTCTCCTCCTATGTCTCCTCACAGTGGGGGCCAGGGGATTCATTCTCATGCCTTCCTTTACTCATTCTATAATATTTACTAGGCTCCTGGCATTGTCACAGGTGCTGAACACACACAGGCATGGTGTACAGTTTCTGCTTTTATGGACCATCAGTGGGGAGCCAGGCAAAGAAATATGAAAATAAGTAAGATTAAGTTTGGCAGGTCGTAAATACTATCCAATTATGTGTTGCATGATGACATTCTGGTCAACAATGTGCTGCCTATATGCAGCGATCCTATAAGATTATGGTGAAAGCCAGGCATGGTAGTGTATATCTGTAATCTAAGCACTTTGGAGGCTGAGGCAGGAGGACCACCACAAGTTTGAAGGTAGCATAGACTAAAGGGTAAGGCCCTGTCTTAAAAATGAAATTATAATGGAGTCCAAAACTTTCTGTCACCTAATGATGTTGTAGCCATCATGTCACAGTGCAACACACTACTCACACTTGTGGTAATGCTGGTGTACACAAACCTGTGCTGCCAGTCATAAAGAGTGTGACATAGACACTTATGTGTAGTATATAATACTTGATAATAAGTGGCTATGTCACTGGCCTATGAATTTACTGTACTATTTCTTATTTTTATTTAGTTTTTGCAACTCTCTGTGTAACCTAGGCTGGCTTCAAACTCCCAGTCCTCCTGCCTCCACTCCCTGAGTGCAAGGATTAGAGATGTGCTACCACATTCTGCTCACTGTTACATTACAGTATACTCCTCTTACTTACAACAAAACATTTACAGTAGATCTGGGTGTGGAGGTAAACACCTGTAATCTCAGCACTTGGGAGGTAGAGAAGTTGATTGATTGAATCATCAAGATGATTCTCAGCTACATCTTAAGTTTGGGTTCAAAGCGGGACCCTTTCTCAAAAAAAGTTTACTGTACAACACTGTGCTGGCTGACGGCAGCCTTGTACATGTCATGTTTATTCTGTCTTGATGGCATCATTTTCTCTTGTGCTTGATTTAGTCACATGGTGCCTTGTTCATCACAGCCTAATGGGCAATAGTAATACATACATGCCACACAGCCCAGTGAGCAGCAGTTCTACCATCAGGCTATAGAAGCTCACTCTGTGATGTCAGCATAATGCTGGAATTACTTATAGTGTTGTATTCCTCAGAACGAATTCTCACTGTTAAGCAGTGCATGACTATTTAGAGTAAATAAAAGAGGGCAATGGGTCAGAGTAGTGACTGAGGAGTTGGCTATATGCTTATGGAGACTTTAGGAGGGACTTTTAAAATTATATGTGTATCTCTGTGTATGGGTGTGTACACATGAATGCAGTTACCCTTGATGCCAAAGGCATCAGATCCCCTGGGATTAGAGTCACAGTGGCCAGCCACCCACCATTTGGGCGCCAGTAGTGGGGACTCAGGTTTGCTTTGCTTAGCGGGGGGCCTGCTGGCTTCGGGCCAGAGGGTCTGATCGGCGACAGAGTCAAACTCTGGGACCTGTGTCTTCCCAGGACCTGTGTCTTCCCAACAGGCCAATTTATTTTAAAATTCAGGTGGTTTTTATACAGCCCAAGGAATTAGCAGTCACGTGGGATATGGCAGTCACATACAAAGATTTTAGGGTACAAAGAAACAGGACATTTAGTCTGTTGGTGCCAGAAGGATTCTTAAATTTTTACTCAAGGTTATCAATGCCCATCCAGTAATTTATTGGCCACAATGTTTTCTTTCTTAAAAGCATGGTAAACTTTTAGCTTTTAGCTCAGGAGTAAACCTTTGACCTGGCCTAATCTCTTAGCCAGGGATAGCTGAGTTATTTGTTTAGGACAAGGAGATGAGCTAAGGGTTGTTGACCAAGACGCTTTCCCACAGAGCAGGGAGCCTGCACTTTTATGACCAGGCCGCTTCCTCCTGCCAGCCCAACAGTGTTTTGCAAGGCAGGGATTATCAGAGCCACTGTTTTCAGTGCCCCTCCCTTTAGCAGAGAATGCAGCCTGGACCTATAAGTTTTAGGTTCACCTCACCCTAGGGCCTGGCATCCTGGTTTCCTACAGGTGTGTGCACATGAATGCAGTTACCCTTGATACCAAAGGCATCAGATCCCCTGGGATTGGAGTCACAGTGGCCAGCCACCCACCGTGGATGCTGGGAACTGAACTAGGGTCCTCTGCAAGAGCAGCATGTGCTCTTAACCGCTAAGCCACCTCTTCAGCCCAGGACACAAAAGTACTCTCTTGCTAGGTCAGATTCAGAACAAATTTTGGAGGTGGACTCAACAGGACTGGCTAATGGGTATTAAGGGTAGGTAGAGAAAGAACAACTGGGAAATTAAAACTAAGTTGACTTAGGGCTGTGTAAAGATTGATAGAAAATAGCTGGGTATAGTGGTGCATGCCTGTAATAACAACAGCAGGGAAATGAGAACATCAGATCACGAGTTTGATGCCAGCCTGGGCTACACAACAGGAGTGAGTTCAAGGCTATCATAGGATTCTGAGTGAGATTCTGTCTCAAAAAGCCTTTTTAAAAAGTTAATGGAGCTGGGCATGGTGATGCATGCCTTTAATCCCAGCACTTGGGAGACAGAGGCAGGCAGGATCTTTGTGAGTTCAAGGCCAGCCTGGTCTACACAGTGAGTTCCAGGACAGCTGGGGCTACAGGGAGACCCTGTCTCAAAAAGACAAAAAAAGTTAATGGAAAATGAAGGCAGAAGTGAGAAAGATTAAAAGCTAGTATACCAAGCCAGATTTGGAAATTGTGGATCTAAGTCCTTGCTTCACATGGCTAGCAAGGGATGGCTATATTAGGATGAGGAAAGGCAAAGTTCTAAAAACTACTCTGTAAAAAATTTTCCTTTGGTATCAATCTTGAGGGTCATCCTAATGGAGAGTCTATGTCAAGCAGCGTGTGGGCTCTTGTGAGTGAAAACTGAGGGGATGCTCAGTGCTTTGCTTTGGAAGTTATTTTTTACCTGGTCTTCACAGTAAGCCTAAAGTATTGTCCTATGATAAAGATTTAAAAACAGGTTTACAGACTATGTAAGGATGGAAAGCTAGAAGCAGCAGAGACAGGATTTTAATCTGAGCATTGGATGCTAGAGCCTAAACTCTTCACCACTGTTATGTTGCTTCTGCTATTTTCCAAACAACTTTATGCCAGGCACAGCATGAGCAGACATAGTCAGCCCCAGATTTATCACCATTTTTCTAACACTGATATATTGGAAAACACAAACCTTGTAGGAATAAACAACCTTGCACGTGAGTGGATAATTTCTTAAGGTGCCAGAAGGGCTGGAACTGCTGTCATCAAAAACATCCATATTGTCTTCAAGTTCTTCTCCTTCTTCTCTTTCCGTATCTGCAGTAAGCTAGGAAAAATTAGAAGCCATTGGTTAGTTTGCTTATTTCATAAAAATGGTAGAAAACAGGAAAAATATTTAAAATCTAACTGCTTCAAAATATTAATTCATTTATTCAATTGCACACAGAAATGATTACTCTCACTTGCATTTTTCATATTATAAAAGACAAGAGAATTATTTTAATTTTAAGGAATTTTATTTTTATTTTGTGTGTATGAGTGTATTACCTGCCTGTATGCAAATGCATTTGTGTCATGCAATGCCATGGAGGACAAAAGAGGGTGTTAGATCCCCTGGAACTGCAGTTAGTGATGGTTGTTAGCTGCCATGTGGGTGCTGGGAACCAATTCCCAGTTCTCTGCAAGAGTAGCCAGTGCTCTTAAAAGTTGAGCCATCTGTCTAGACCCAAGAGAATTATATTTAATCAAAAGTAAAATGCTGGGGCTGGAGAGATGGCTCAGTGGTTAAGAGCACTGACTGCTCTTGCAGAGGACCCAGGTTCAATTCCCAGCACCCACATGGTGGCTAACAACTGGCCTAACACTAGTTCCAGGGGATCCGACACCTTCTTCTGATCTTTACGAGCACTGCATGACAGATGTACTTACACACATGCAAGCAATATACTCATGCACATAAAAAAAAAAAAGTAAAATGCTGGGGTTGGGCATGGTGATGCATGCTTTTAATCCCAGCACTCAGGAGGCAGAGGCAGGTGGATCTTGGTGAAACTGAGGCCAGCCTGTTCTACATAATGAGTTCCAAGTCATCAGCTGGGGCTATAGAGAGACTCTGACTTAAAAAAAAAAAAAGTTAAATACTAAGTTGAGGGTTTTGTGAAAGTACTTGCCATGCAAACCTGATGACCTGAGTTTGATCAGCAGATCCCATGGTGGAGAGAACTGGCTTCCCAAAGATTGTCCTCTGACCTCCATATACACACGATGGCATATTTGTGCTACTCCCCATGCAATAATGATAAATAAAATAAAATAATTTAAAATATGGCTAAAGAGCTGGGCTGGGTTGGGCTGGGCATAAAAAAATGTAAAATGTTTTAGTGGTGCATACATGTAATCTAAGTATTTGGGAGATGGAGGCTGGAGGGTTGGAATTCAAGAGCTTCAGCTACACAGACCCTGTCACACAACCAACCAACCTACCCTTTCAAATATATAGGAAGTAGTTTATCACTATTCTTTCCCTTTTTGCTGTTAAATGCTAACTGACAAAAGCTTCTTACCATTTTTAACTGATAACATGAAAAAACATTAAAGATTCCTACATGCTACCAAGATGCAAGAAACAGTCTTTTATCTGTGGCAGGTAGAAATGTAAATCCACACAGTTTTTAGAAAATATACTGCCTACTGCAGTGCTCAAACCATGACCTACAGTAGAATTAAGATGGAGTGTTCTGTTAGTGATAGACATTGGAGAATCTTAAATAACAATAGGAGTATGTTTATCACTTTAAAAAAGAAAATATACTGCCTAAAACTAAAACATAACAAATTCATCTAGTAGTTCCAATTTTGTGACTGTCTCGCAGAAAAATAAAAGTACTGTAAGACTATTTTCTAAAATGTTCACTGTAATACTGCATGTAGTAGCAAAACCCTGGACACAAGCTATCTGCCCTTCAACAGGGGAATATTTAAATAATCTATATTACAGATAAATACCATCCATCACAAATGAGTCAGGGAGAGGCTAGACAGATGGTTTAGTGGTTAAGAATTTGTTCTGCTCTTCTAGAGGATAGGAGTTTGGTTCCCAGCACCCATATAGGGAAGTTCACAACCACCTGTAACTTCAGCTCCAGGAGATGACATCTTCTTCTGGACTCTGTGGGCACTTGTGTATACATAACCCACCCACATATATACATAATTCAAAATTAGAATTTTTAAAAATGTTCAGAGAGGGAGGATGAAATGGCTCTAAGGGTAAAGGCATTTGCTACTAAACCTGATGACCTGAGTTTGATCACATGGTGGTAGGACAGAAGTTGTTCTGCAAGTTGTCCTCTGGCCTTCACACACACACACACACACACCATGGTGCCTGTGCCCACCCAAATAAATAAGCATAAAAAGTTAAGGAACAGAAAGCTCAGAGATAAAGTAGAAGGGAGATCCTGAGGAGGGAACAAGAGGTTCAGGCGTAGGGTACAGAAGGGGGTGGTAGGGATGGTAACAAGTCATTATGATAATATGTACATGAAAATGTCAGAATGAAACCTAGTATTTTGTATGGTAACTAAAAATATATTACTACTAATAAAAAGGAAAGCTCAGAAATAAATCCTCACATATATGGCTAAATTATTTTCAACAAAGGTACTAGGACCATTCAATGGACAAAGACCAGTTTTTCAAGAACTACAGCTAGGAAAACTAGAAATTCACATGCAAAAAAAATCTTACCTTACATCATAAACAGAAATCAACTCAAATGGATTACAGACCTAAACATAAGAGCTAAAATGTTACCTGTATATGATGACACACACTGTAATCTCAGGTCCCAGCACCTGGGAGCTGAGGCAGCAGGACCATGAGTTTGAGGCCAGCCTGGGCTAGAAAGTGGTTTTAGTGTAAGAGAGACCTTCTATCTTAACAAAAAAAAAGCAGCTAAAATTATTAAACTCTTAGAAGAAAACATGAAGAAAAAACTTCAAAATAATGAATTTGGCAATAATTTCTTAGATATTACACAGAATCATACACAATAAGAATAAAAAGATTATCACAGGATAAGAGTGACAAGGCAACCCAAAGAATGAGAGGAAATACATGAAAAATCATACATCTGATAAGAAATTGATATTTGGGATGTATAAAGACTCAACAAAAAGACACAACTAAAAATGTTTAAAAATAGGCAGAAGACCTGAACAGGCATTTCTCCAAAGAAGAGACATAAACAGCTAACAAGTACATGAAAAGAGTTCATTATCACTACTCATTAGGAAAATGCAAGCCAGACCAAAATGAGGGGCTGGGATACAGCTTGCCTGGACTGCACGATTCCATCCTAGCACCGAACTAGTGTGGTGGTGCATGCTTGTAATTCTACACTCAGGGGGATCAGAAGTTCAAGGTTTGATTATTTTTATATTTACTTAACTATTTATGTATGTATGTATGTATGTATGTATGTATTATTTATTATTTGCCACATGGTAAATTTGAGGCCAGAATGGGGTACAAGAAACTGTGTCAAAAACAAAACCAACCAACCTGCTTGCCCCACAATGAAGCCAGGTGTGGTGGATCATGTCCAATGCTCAGGAGACTGAGGGAGGAGAACTGCATTCACTTTTAGGCTAGCATGGGTTACAGAGTGAGACTGGGAGGTGCATGGCTGTAATCTCAGCACCTGGGAGGTGAAGGCAGGATGATCAGGAGTTCAAGGGCATTGTTGGATATATAATGAATTCAAGGCCAGCCTGAGCTACATGAAACCCCAAAACAGTTAAACAAGTAAGCAACAACCCCCAAACCAAACATAAATAATAAAAAATAAACCAAAACCCAACAATGAGATACTATTTCATATTCATTAGGCTCTTCATCAACAAGAAAACAGAAAAGACTGCCAGTATAGATGCAGAAAAACTGGAATCCTTTACAGTCCTACAGTAGTAGGACTGTAAAATGGCACAGCTGCTATGGAAAACAGCATGATGTTCCCTCAATAAATTAAAGATAGAATTACATAAAATCCAGAAATTCCCCTGGGTATACATACCTAAAAGAACTGAAAGCGTGGACTTGAACAGATGTTTGTAAAGCAGTGCTCACAGTAGCAATATTACAAGAGCTAAAAGGCAGCAACCCAAGTTCCACCAGCGGGACTAGCTAAGTGAAATGAGTAACATACGTGTAGTAGAGTATGACTCAGTCTTAAAAGGAATGGAAATGCTGACACATGCTACTAACTGGATACACTTTGAAGATGTGCAGAATGAAGTAAACCAATCAAAAAAAATACTGATTCCATTTCCATGAAGTATATAGAGTAATCAAAGTCATAAAGCTGGATGGCATCTGTTGGGACTGAAGGTGGCTCGTGGGAGTTTAACAGGTACAGAGGGTTTTTTTTTTTTTTTTTTTAACCTTTTTTGAGAAAGGGTCTCCCTGTAGCTCCAGATGGCCTGGAACTCACTATGTAGATCAGGCTGGCCTTGAACTCTGCCTCTGCCTCTGTCTCCTGAGTGCTGGGATTAAAGGTGTGCATCACTATGCCCAGCATAGGCACAGAGTTTTACAGGTACAGTTTTCATTCTGTTGTTTACTTCAGATAGTCTTATTATGTTTTCCAGCAGGAATTTATTATATATCCCAGGCTGGTCTCCAAATTGCAATCCTTTGCTCCTGCCTTTTGAGTGCTAGGATTACAGGTGAGAGCCACCAGGCCCAGCTAGAATAGTTTTACCTTTTTAATATGAAAACTACTGAAGCTAGATGGTGAGGATGATTCCACAGCAATGTGAATGTTATTGAACACCTCAGAACTGTATACTTAAGAAATAATAAACAAGTATATTTTACCATATATAAATGAAAGGTATAGTCTCTCTTCTGAATTTCACACAGGGGGCAATATATTTTTGAGGCAGGGTCTCATTATGTAGCTTAGGCTGGCCTTGAATTTGTGATCTTCCTGCTTCAGTCTCCTGACTGTTGAAAGTAAAGGCATGTGCCACCATACCTGCTGAAAATTAATTTTATTCATGTTTCTAGATGTATTACCCACTGTAGTGGAAAGATTAAAATAGTTCTGTGTTTTAAAAAAGTTAGATTTGTATGCATTTACCTAGAGTACTATCTATACTTTAGTTACTATAAGATTTTTATCAGCATAAATATCTGACAGGAAGACAGGTTGCCTTTTAAAACTTCTGGAATAATGTGCTTACTTTTAAACTAAAAATCCAGTGAAGAGTCAGGCATAGTGACACATGCTTTTAAGCCCAGCATTCAGAAGGCAGAGGCAGGTGGATCTCTGTGAGATCAAAGCCAGCCTGGTCTAAAAGCCAGTTTCAGGTCAGCCAGGGATACATAGTGAGACTTTTTTTTGGTCTTTTTGAGACAGGGTTTCCCTGTAGCCCCAGCTGTCCTGGAACTCACTATGTAGACCAGGCTGGCCTTGAACTCACAGAGATCCACCTGCCTCTGCCTCCCAAGTGCTGGGATTAAAGGCATGAGCCACTACACTTGGCCCAGAGTGAGACTTTGTCAAAAAAATAAAAGTGCGATGCACCCGTTAAGAGGTACTGACACTATGGAGAAAGAAAGAAAGAAAGAAAGAAAGAAAGAGAAAGAGAGAGAGAAAGAAGGAGGAGGGGAAGGAGGGGAAGGAAGGAAGGAAGGAAAAAGAAAGGAAAGGAAAGGAGGAAAGGAAAAGGAAAGAAAGAAAGAAAGAAAGAAAGAGAAAGAAAGAAAGAAAGTGAAGGAAGGAAGGAAGGAAGGAAGGAAGGAAGGAAGGAAGGAAGGGAGCAGGCACAGGCAGGCAGATCAAGGTCAGCCTGGATTACATAGTGAGTTCCAGCTGGGGCTACAGGGAGACCCTGTCTCAAAAAAAAAATAAATAAAAATAAAAAATAAAGGTTTCTTTCTACATGTAAGCACTCTTATGGTGACTTTTTTTTTTCCTAATAAAATATACAAAGAGGGGACCAGAGATGGCTCAGCAGTTAAGAGCACTGGCTGCTCTTGCAGAGGATTTGGGTTTGATATTCAGTAACTACATGGTAGCTAACAACTGTTTATAATTCTAGTTCCAGGGGATCTAATGTCCTCTTCTGGCCTCTGTGGGAATTGCATACACATGGTACACTTATATACATGCAGGCAAAACATTAATACACATAAAATAAAAATAAATCTTTAAAAAAATACAAAGACATCAATGTTTGGACAGTCCCAAATTGGGACTTAACAGCAGAACTATTAGCTAACTCAAGTATCAGATTTGAGGGTTATCCTTCTGTATGTTGAACATTATGCTAGGCTTTGTTATGTATGAAATGAAAGACATGGTTTCTGTCTGGCTGCTCACACAATCTAAGCAAAGAATTTCCACACAAATGTTCAGTGCAGAGGGTTTATGGAGAAGGGAGAGGTGCCTAAGAGGAGGGCTAGAAGTCCTGGGTGCAATAAGCCAAAGAACAGGTACCTTTAACATTAAGTTTCACTTTGTAATGGAATAAATGATTTCTCTTGAGTAATTATGACAAATGTTTTAAAACTGACTCTCCTCTTTTTAAAAGATTTAAAAACGGGCTGGAGAGATGGCTCAGCAGTTAAGAACACAGACTGTTCTTGTAGAAGACCCAGGTTCGAATCCCAGCACCTACATGGCAGCTAACAACTGCCCATAACTCCAGTGCCAGGGGATCCGACAGCCTCTTCTGTCCTCCTTGGGCATTGCATGACAAGGGTGCACTTACCTACATGCAGGCAATACACACACATAAAATAAAAATAATATTTAAAAAAAAAGATTTATTGTTTATTTATGTATGTTGGGGGGTGCCCTCAGAGGCTAAAAGAAGGCACTGGATCCCCTGGAGTTGAAAGTTATAGGCAGTTGTGTGCTGCCTGATGTGTGTCCTAGGAATTCAGGTCCTGTATAAAAGCAGCACGTGTTCTTAAGCAGAGTTATCTCTCCAGTCCCTAAATGTATTTTTATATATTTAGAAGACCTTGCTTGCACATTCTGCAGAGGTTGTACAGACATTTTAATGAGGGTATTACAGAAAATAAAACAAAATATTCAAACCTTTATAAAAATGAGGGTAGAACAAGTTTCCAAAAACATATATGGAATGCTAACATGTGCCGTGCTTTGGTACTGGGAATTAGTCCAAAGGATTTTATCTTGCCAGCATGGGCCGATACTAAGCATTCCTTTCCCTTCCTCTCTTTAGGTCCATGTTTTGTTTCTCACAGAAGGGACCGGAAGGATGCAGTGATGGCAAGGGACTCACATGGTAGAAGAAGTGAACCAACTTCCACAAGCTGTCCTCTGGCCTCCACATACACAATGAGGCATGTGCTCCCCTTCAAAAATAGATAAATGTAATAAATTTCAGAAAACTTGTTAAAATATATGAAAAAATTTAAGACTTGGGTCACCAAGCAGTGAAAGACAGTGGTGCCTGGGACATGGGAACGATTTGCTCAACTTACTGTCGGAAAAAGGTTCCAGGGTGAGACATGAAGAGGAGGCTGGGCCGAGGATGGTGGGCCCTGACCTGAGGAGGTGGAGCTGGGAGTTCAGGAAGGCCACAGTGGCTAGAGTTCAGACTGCAGAGTAACAGCGGAAAACAGAGATGCTGGGCATCTCCTCTCAGATCCACCCCCACCCCTCTACCCCCCCCCAAACTTTGTGTTCTTTTTCTTTCTTTGTTTTTAATAACCCACTGTACCAATTTGTGCTATCATATTCCTGGGTAGAGGGCCATCCATTGGAGCCTTGTTGACCTACAGGGAGCCACACTCAAAGAAAACTGACTTTCCCTCCTCCAGAAGCCATCAATGCCTCAGTTGTCCATAGTGCCTCAGCTAGGAGAGCTCATGAACCCCTTCTCACTCAACCCACTTAAAATTTTTGATTTTGTAGAAACAGAAATCATAATTGATGAAGCATAAATTTTTTAAAACTATGAATTCATAACTTAATTTCCTAAAAACATTCACTACACACAAAATAAAATTGATAATTATAATTCCAGTGCTTAAAGGTAAATATAATTTCCTTTTTTGTTTGGTCATTTTGTTTTCTTTTGGTTGCCCAGGATGGCCCAAAACTCATCATCCTCCTGCCTTAGCTTCTCAGGTAGCTGAGGTTACAGGTGTGTGTCACAATACCTAACTTATTACCATTTTTGATAGATAGTCTAGTAAATTCAGATGTAAGTACACTATTTAAATAACCACACATTTCTGTGGTGAGATCACATAATATCTGCTTTCCTTAATATTTTTCAAGAATGTAATAAACATCAGAAATATTTGTTCAAGAGTTGGGAAGAATAAAATAAATATGCCACCATTAACTATAGTTACTTTGTTGCACAATAGATTTTTTTGAGATTTATTCCTACCATCTAACTGATTATGTCATTTGATCAATCATCTCTGCTTCCTAACCATTCCAGCCTCTGGGAAACACACCATTCAACTCTCTACTCCTATGAGATCAACCTTTTTTTCTTTTTGAGATAAGGTCTCCCTGTAGCCCCAGCTGGCCTGGAACTTCTTATTCAGGGTTGCCTCTATCTCACAGAGCTCTTCCTGCCTCTGCCTCCTGAGTGCTAGAATTAAAGGCATGTGCCACCAAGCCAAGTTCAACTTTAAAAAATAATTTATTGGGGCTGGGGATTTAGCTCAGTGGTAGAGCACTTGCCTAGCAAGCACAGGACCCGGGGTTAGGTCCTCAGCTCCAAAAAAAAATTATTTTTATTTTATGTGTATGAGTGTTTTACCTGCATATATATGTGTACTCATGCATGTAATTAATGCCTGCAGGGGATGGGAGAGGGTGTCAGATCCTCTGGACCTGGAGCTATAGACAGTTATTAGCTACCATGTGGGTGCTGAGAACTGAACCTGAGTCCTCTATAAAAGTAGCCAGTGCTCTTATCTGCTGAGCTATTTCTCCAGTCCCAAGGTCAACTGTTTTTTATCACATATTTACACATGTGTGTGCACATATGCGTGCATGCATGCACTTGCATGCCATGGTGAATGTGTAGAGGTAAGGGAACAACTGAATTTTCTTCTTTTTGGGCCCTGGGGATTGAACTCAAGTCATCAGGCTTGGAGGTAGGCACCCATACCCACTAAGCTAAGCCATCTCACCAGCCCACAAATGAACATTTTAGATTCTATATATGACTGGGATCATTTGACACTTGCCCTTTTGTGCCTTGTTTATTTCACTATTCTTCAGGCTCATACATGTTGTTATGAACAACAAGATTTCATTATTTTTAAAATATTTTGTTCATTATTTTTATTTTATGTGTATGAGTGTACTGCCTGCTTGTATGTAAGTGCACCAGTGTCATTTAATATCCTGAGAGGTCAGGAGAGGGCATCAGATCCCCTGGAACTGAAGGGGATGGTTGTTATGAATGGTTAGCTGCCATGTGGATGCTGGGAATTGAACCAGGGTTCTCTGCAAGACCAGCCTGGTCTTTTTGACACAGGGTCTCCCTGTAGCCCCAGCTGGCCTCGAACTCACAGAGATCCGCCTGCCTCTGCCTCCTGAGTGCTGGGACTAAAGCATGTGCCACCTCGCCCAGCTAAGAGCAACCAGTGCTCTTAACCGCTGAGCCATCTCTCCAGCCCAAGATTTTAATCTTTTAAATAGCTGAATCTTATTCCCTTGTGTATAAACCACATTAAAAAAATTTATCCATCTGCTGATTCCCAAACTTGACTCTTGTGACTATTATTGTGATAAATATGGGAATGCAGACATTCTTCAACAAAATAGTCCCATTTCCTCTACATTCTATAGACCCATTAGGACTGATAACATATTATGGCTACACTGAAAGTCAAACAATGTATTAGTATGGCTGGTGATACTTGTCTCAGAGGTAAAAAATTTCAGTCTCTCTTTTGGTCTTGGCAACTGAGATGGGTTCCCTTAATCTGTAGACACTAACTCATACATAGTCAGCACCTGGCAAAGGGTCTTATGAGAAGAGCTAGCTCAATACACACTTATTGCATTGAATTAAACTGACCTCACTAGAAATCTGAAATGTCAGTTTCACTAGAAGTGTGGGCTTTTTGAGTATGGAGCTTAGGTCAATAAAAAGACCACTGCACATTTGTAAGTACTGTGTATATGAAAGCAACTGAGGGTTTTTGCAGGTACATTCTTGCTTATAACAGTTTATATTTGTTTCATTATAGAAATTTATTCTTTATTTAAAAAATATCTTATTTATTTACTTTTATTTTATGTGTATGAGTGTTATGCCTGCACGTATGTAAGTGCACTCCTGTTGGGCGGTGCCCTTGGAGAAGAGAAGAGGGTGCTGGATCTTCTGGAATTGGAGTTACAGATGGTTGTTAGTCGCCAGACGGGTGCTGGGAACAGAACCCAGGTCTTCTGCAAGAGCAGCCAGTGCTCTTAACTACTGAGCCATCCCTCCAGATTCCCATTCTTTCAATTGAGATTAACCTAAGTCAAAAAACACTTTTTCATATTAAAAAAAAAAATCCAATAGACTGCAGAAGCTATTAGTATGGAGAAGCTAAAGATCAAGTTCTATTTCAAAGTTTAAAAATGTTAATCTCTTTGCCTGGCAACCATGTTATTTAGCACAATCCTCAAGTTGACTGCGTCAGGATTTATTTCTATGCAATTATGCAAATGTCAGACTCGTAGGAAGGCTGCACAAGAAAGCAGACACCAGACTGTCTTAGTACAATAGTTAGGGGGGAAGTGGCTGAATATGGGGAAGTCATATGAACATTGTCAGCTATAGTCAGAAAATCTAATAAAAAGCTCAGTGGTTAAGAGCACTGGCTGCTCTTGAAGAGGACCTGGGTTCAGTTCCCAGCACCCACACTGTGCTAACAACTGTCCATAACTCTGGTTCCAGGGGATCCAATGCCCTCTTCCAACCTCTGCAGGCATTGCATGACATGAGTGCACTTACATACATGTAGGCAATACACTCATACACACAAAATAAAAAAGTAAAAATATATATTTAAAAAAAGGGTTCAAGCTGAGAGTGGTAGCGCATGCCTTTAAATTCCAGCACTCGGGAGGCAGAGGCAGACAGATCTCTGTGAGTTTAAGGTCAGCCTGGTCTATATAGTGATTTTTAGGCTAGCTGAGGCTACAGAGACCCTGCCTCAAAAAGATTAAAAGAAAAAAGAAAAAGAAAGAATAGAAAGAATAAAAACAAAAATAAAATCAATATCAGTATCAAATGAAGATCCTATTTTCCTATTTGATCCTACATCTGAGAATTTGTATTACAGAAAACAACCCCTAAAATGGGGGGTGGTGGTGGTGGTGGAAGAAATTTAGTTGTTTCTTGGTATCCAAGGAGGACTGGTTTTAGGGTGCCCTGTGGATACCAAATTCCATGGATGCTCAGGTTCCTTATATAAAAGTGTAGTATTAAAATATACTTATGCATATCTTCCCATATATTTCTAACATAATTTTTATTATCTAATAGAATGCAAATGCTATATAAATGGTTGCTATATTGTATACATGTTTGGGGAATACTTGTCAGAGAAAAAAGTCTGTGTATGGGGGCTGGAGAGATGGCTCAGCGTAAGAACAACCAACACTGGTTGTTTTTGCAGAAGACCCGGGTTTGAATGCCGGCACCCACATGGCAGCTAACGACTGTCCGTAAGCTCCAGTTCCAGGGGATCCGATGGCCTCTTCTGTCCTTGCGGGCACTGCATGACACAGTTGCACTTACATATATGCAGGCAATACTCATACACATAAAAATAAAATATTTTTTAAAAAGTCTGTATATGGTAGGTAATTTATGGTAATATGGTAGCAATTGTTTTTGTTTGTTTTGGGTTTTTTAAGACAGGGTCTTCCTGTTGCTCCAGCTGGCCTTGAACTTACTATATAGAGCAGGCTGGCCTCAATCTCACAGAGATCCACCTGTCTTACAGAGCTATACTTAGGTGTTAACTCTGTCTTCTGTCTCATGCTGAGTGCTGGGATTAAAGGCATGTGCCACCAAGCCTGGCTCATATGCAGTTAAAAAAAATTTTAGATTTGTGGTTGGTTGAATCCATGAATTTGAAACCCAGTTAGATGGATGATCAAATGTATGAAAATGTTACATAAAATGACCACACAGATTCTAAGAGGATGATTATGAAGATTATCCAGTGATAAAGAATATTAGAAAAAATATGCAAAATTAACTTAATTATGATAATTACTATAATTTCAAAGGTAAGACTGTAAACTGGGTATGAGTTTTGGGCATGAGAAGGCAAGAAAGTAGGAGAAGGGAGGGATGAGCTATTTAAAGGCTCATGGGTCACTGTCAGTAACCCAGCCTCATGTAGCCATGTATAGTCTCCAATTATCCAACAATGAAATAGACAACAGTAGATGCTCTCTTTTTCTTTTCTTTCTTTCTTTTTGTGTGTGTGTGGGGGCAGAGTCTCACTGGGTGGCTTGGAAATCTTTATGTAGATCAGGCTAGCCTCACACTCAGAGATCCATGTGCCTCTGCCCCCAAGTGCTGGATTTAAAGGCATGTGCCACTTTGTCCTGTGATTTTCTCTTTTTAAATAGGGTCACACTACACTCTTCTTTGCTCCTCCCAATCCTATATTTTGTATGACAACATAAGACAGAAGGCAGAGTTAACATCTAAGGCAAATAGACTATACCATTTAAAAACATTCATCTTCCATAAGGCACTTTTTAGAAAATACCGTTAATATCTAACAGTAAAATTAATCATGTTTTCCAGATGACTAATGCTTTTGTTGGCATCTACAATGGAAAAAATATTTGGTCACAAGAATGTGTATTTCTGTTTCAAGTTCCTTAGCTGCTAGCTGTCTCTGTGAAGGGATACAAACCTCTGTAAATGATTTCAATGTCATTTAAAAGAAGGCTAGGGGGCTGGAGATACAGCTCAGTGGTTAAGAGTACTTACTGCTCTTACAGAGGACATGGGTTCAAGTCCCAGCAGGGTTGCTCAATCTGATGCTCTCCTCTGGCATCCTTAGGTATTGCATGCACAGATACACTTACATGCAGGTAAAATACACACACACACACACATGCACATATGTAATGATAAAAATAATAAATCTGGGGGCTGGAGAGATGGCTCAGTGGTTAAGAGCACTGGCTGTTCTTGTAAAGGACCCAGGTTCAGTTCCCAGCACCCACATGGAAGCTAACAACTCTAGTTCCAGGGGATCTGATGTCCTCTTCTGACCTCTGTAGACATTACAAGACACAGATGTACTTACATACATGCAATCTATACACTCACACACATAAAATAAAAATAATAATTAAAATCTTTTTTAAAAATCTAAAAAAATATAAATATGTACATTTAAATAAATACTGGGGCCTTATCAAGCTATTTTGTGATTCTAGCTTTCCTATATTAACACAATTGGTAGATTTTCCATAAAATACAACCTCTAAGCTGAAAGGGAATGCACAAGCTTTCTAAGACTGGCTAGAGGGGAGGAAAAGGTTAGATGAGACTGCAGAATGCCATTTTCCAGAGTCTGACACATCCTGATGATCTCATGCCTGGAAGTCCCTAGGCATTATCTTTTTCATTCTCTTTTTTCTTTTGAAATTAATTTATTTTTATTTTATGTGTATGAGTGTTTTGCCTGTATGTATGTAAGTGCATGATGTACGTGCAATGCCCTTGGAGGGCACTGGATCCCCTGGAACTGGAGTTATGAACAATTGTTAGCTGCCATGTGGGTGCTGGGAACTGAATCCTAATCCTGTGGAAGAGCAGCCAGTGCTCTTAACTGCAGAGCTGTCTTTCCAGCACTGCTTTAACTCTTATTAAAATCCATCAAGGGCTACTTCAAATGACATTTTCCTCATGGGGCAAACTCTTCCCTAACTGGTACTGACATTTTCTGATAGCATGTCACAGGATCAGGAGATTTGGGGATTAGAGAGGATCTTAGAGTCAGTTAATTTAGTATTCCCTAAGAAATCCAGAGAGGGGTGACTTTTGAGTGACTTTTTCCAAGGTGTGCTGATCAATGAGAAGTAAGCAACTTCCAAGTGTGCCACACAGCAGCCTATTCATATACTGCCATGTACCACTAAGATCTATAAAGGTCTGTCTACTCTCCCAGCTGGTAAACACTGGAGAGACCAAGTTGTGCTCATCTGTAATATGTCCAAAAAGAAGCAAAAATCAGGTGACATATGTCTGTTCAGGTGATCAGCTGGGAAAGGTGTTAGCCCAAGGACAGTAAATTGCAGGTTTGGTTGAGTGGAAGCAGGGCTGCTGGAGAGCTCAAAGCAAGTTTGTGCCTGGAATTTGCTGTCATCATAGACTGTGCATTGGAACAACATAAAGCAGATACTTAGACATGGTAGGAAGATGTAGCATCTCTACTTCAATGACAAGGACAAGCTCTTCTAACCCCAAAGTGTATAATGTGTGTCCTAATCACCCAACCCAGATTATCATTAATAGTGAAATCAATAAAAATAAACCTTTAACAGACTGTTTTTTACCTTAAAATGTGCATGCCCATACAATTCTTTTCAGTGTGTAAATGGGGACTGGAGAGATGGCTCAGCAGTTAAGAATACCAGGGGCTCTCGCAGAGGACCCAGGTTCAGTTCCCAGCACTCACAAGGTGGCTAACAATTGTCCATAACTCCAGTTCCAAGGGATCCGATGTCCTCATCATGCACATGATGTACTTATTTACACGCGGGCAAAAATACTCATACACATAGAAATAAAAATTATATATATATATATACACATACATATATAAATTTGGAAATATATTCCCATTGGAAAATCAGAATGCTATGTAAAAAAACTGACAAAACTTGCAGGCATGTTTTAAAACTATGGCCAATCTATGTAAGAATAATACCTAACATATGAAGGGCATAAGCATTAAAGAGGAACACTAATAGCCAGGCATGGTAGAACATGCCTTTAGTCCCAGCACTTGAGAGGCAGAGGCAGAGGCAGGAGGATCTTTGTGAATTTGAGGCCAGTCTGGTCTACATAGCAAATTCCAGACCAACTGGGACTACAGGGAGACCCTGAGGTAGGGGGTAAGAGCAAAAAAAGAAGTACACTAATTTTAATTTACCACTATTCTGCCCTTCCATTCAACCACTCAGTTCTTCCTTCAACAAATACCTACTGAGTATCTACTGTATACCAGGCATTTTGCTGTGTGGAGCAGGAACCAGGAACACATGGCAATTACATTCCAGAGAAGAAGACATGGATAATAAGCAAAAGAGAAACAGAGACTGATAAATACCATTAAGAAAACAAACAAGGGGTTGGAGAGATGGCTCAAAAGTTAAGAGCACTGGAAGACCTGGGTTCAGTTCCCAGCACCCATATGGTAGCTAACAACCATTTGTAACTCTAGTTCCAGGGGATGTGACGCCTTCTTCTGGCCTCTGTGAATTTGCATGCATGTGGATATTGTATATGTCTATACATGTAGGCAAAACACTCATATACATAAAATAAAAATAAAACATTTTAAAATATCAAAACAAGCCTGGTGTGGTAGCATATGCCTTTAATCCTAGCACTTGGGAGGCAGAGGCAGGCAGATTTATGTGAGTTTGAGGCCAGCCTGGTCTACATAGAAAGTTCTAGGCCTGATGGGGGGGGCTACAGGGAGACCCTGTCTCAAAAAAAAAAAAAAAGAAAGAAAGAAAGAAATAAAAGAAAAGAAACAAAAACAAAAACAAAACAAAGAAAGAAGCAAAAAAAGAAAAACAGAGTAATGAGTAGAGAGAGGAGAGATGGCAACAGGAATTACTTTAGTCTGACCAGTGTGCATCACATTCCCACCTGTGTAGTACCTGGGAAATCATTAACATTTTTGGTACCTAGGTCTCCACTATGACAAACTAAGGCTAGATTAGAAGACACCAGCGTGGCAAGTGCCCTGTGCTTGAAGTAAGGAAGCAGTGTGTATGCTGGCATTCCCTGTCAAGTCCTACCTACAATGGCTTATTGTGAGAATAGGAGAGGCCTGATGACTAACAGCACCTTTAGACTAAGCCTACATTTGTGTGTGTGTGCGCACAAGCATACACATACTCGCAGGTACATGTGGGGGCCAGAAACCAACCTTGGGCATTATCCCTCAGATGCCATCCACTTTGATGAGAGCGTCTCTCACTGTCCAGGGAGTAGCTGATTAGGCTTGCTAGGCTGGGTGGCTGCCCATTTCTATCTCTTTAGCACTGGGATTACACCTGGCTTTTTTATGTAGGCTCTGAGGACTGGATTTAGGTCCTCATGCTTGCAAGGTAAGCACCTTACTGACTGACCCTATATTTTCAAAGATATTTCAAAACTCTGTAGATGTTCATTTCACTAAAGACTTCCGAGAATTTCAGAAACACCACATTTTTCTATTCTGCTACTTTCAGCTAAGAAGCATATTTACTGTATAACTGGAATAATAAGTCTGGGGCACAGGCACTTATAACTCAATTACTGATAACATATTTTTCATTGCATTAAAAATATGTTAACAAATTGTTTTCTCCTCTCTCTTCCCTTTCCTGTACTAAGTTAAAGTGACAGACTGAAGGGAAAAAAAAAAAAAAAAAAAGACACTTCAAACCACTACCTTTTATCTTAAATTTTCACTAGGTTTGGCTGAAGAGTCACACAATAGTGACGGCCAGTCAGCACCACATCCAATAAAAGAAATCGTACCGAGTGTAGAGTGCCGTTGCTGGTCACAGGGGGAGCTCGGGCCCACCGCTCGTTTTCCAGCTCCTCCATTACTTGGTTCATGGCACTCTTCAGCCATGTGTCCACAGAAACACCAATCTGCTTCAGGAGGTCCAGCCGGGCCTCAGCTTTTAACTTAATTATCTAAGAAAACAAAACAAAAAGGTTGGATCAAGGCAATTTCCCCTCATACCAATTAGGTTATTTCCCACTTATTAACAATCTCGATATTCACCAGCAATTGTTAGATTCTAGTTTTTCACACACAGAGGTGAGAGAAGAGAGGAATGTACACACAAGAACTGGGCCTCCTTGATAATGGCAGATGGCATATTGGCATACTTGTATCTAACGGACTGACGACTGACTGACTTAGATGCTGGAGAGTGAACTCAGGTCCTTGTGCATGCTGCACATGTAGTCTACTACTCAGCAAGACCACAGTACTGATGGTACATCAAACATAACTTACAAGTAAGAAAAGATGAGAATGCCATAAAGTCGTCTTCTCTCTGCTAATAAGAGTGGCTCAGAACATCCTGAAATCCATTTTCGGTAACGTTCTCTTAACCCTGAATTTTTCCCCTTCATAATCCATCTTTTACAGTGTGTGAACAGCTTGATCATGTTACTCCTCTTCTTTAAACTTCCACAACTCTGGATTGCTTATTGAGTAAAGAAATTAATTTTTAATCTGGAGTAAAGTATCGTTCACACTTTGATGGAAATATTTCCTTCAATGTCTTGCCATACCCTATGTGCTCCCACACCACTACACTTCTTTAGTACCTCATGTGTTTTCATGCCCTGCTGATGCCAGTCTTTCTATGCAGGTTGCTAGGCATGCTTGGTGATGCCTGCCACCCTCTCTATGAAGCTTTTTCTAACTAGTCTCCTTCCTTGGGCAGTTAATCAAATCCTTCTCTCTGGTCTCCGGTCCTTTAAGCACTCTATGCACACCTAGTCATTATCTGAGAGGCATTAAATTATGCCTAGCTGTTCAGCTTTATTATTTAATTATACTTTATTACATTTTATCAATTATTTTATTATTATACTTTATTACATACATTATTATCATTATTGACAGAGTCTTACTATGTATCCCTGGCTGACCTGTAACTCTCAGGAGATCCACCTGCCTCTGCCTCCAGAGTGCCTGAGATTAAAGTGGGCCACCACGCCAGGCCCACTTATTTTAGAAATGGCCTCTCACTGAACCTGGCTCACCTAAAATCTTTTTGTCATGTATAGTACTGCATTATGTCCCCAGAGGTATATATCTGACCACTGAAAAAACATTTCCTCACCAAACTCAAAACTGTCTCCTTCCAATCTTCATCTTTTGGTTCAAATTCTGCTTCTTGAGGTAGCATGGCACAAATGTGTGCTATTCCTTTTGCTCTCAGTAATCAAAGACTACTTATTCACCACTACTCAATGTAAACCCCACCTCTGCCCTGACAGCCCCTTCCCTTCAGTGCTCCTCTGGTTCTCTGTGTGGACTACTTCACATCTGTGCTTTATAGAGCTCAGAATCCTTGCTTCTGTGCCTTCTTAATAAGAACATAATCTCAGTGGGTTGTTTTTGAGTCTGCCTGGGTTTCTTTGCACATGGGTGCAGTGATGGGTGAACTGGCCTTAACCACAATTAGTTTATATCCTTTCTACAACTGCACTTCCTTGCTGGTACCATCCTCTTTTATCATTTCCAACTGCCAAACTACACTCTGTGTGTTCCTTCTTTTCTTTTTTAAATATATTTTATTTATTTTTTTATTTTATGTGTATGAGTATGTTGCCTGCATGTACATGAGTGCACCTGTGTCATGCAACGCCGCGGAGGTCAGAAGAGGGCTTCAGGTTCCTCTGGAATTGGAGTTAAGGATGGTTCATAGCCGCCATGTGGGTTCTGGGAATCGAACCTGGGTCCTCTGCAAGAGCAGTCAGTACTCTTAACTGCTGAGCCCTCTCTCCAGCCCTATGTGCTCCTTCTTTTCTACCACATCCTTGCTTCTCATTTTGATTTCCCTTTCTAGGGCAGAGGGAATTCATCATTGGCATATGTTCTTTTTTGTGGAAGAGGTTTCACAGCTATCACATAACCCTTAAAAGGTCCATGCCTTCAAAAAATATTAAAATCCACTATTATGTGTGTTTTTTGCCCTTCTTTTTGTTTAATTAAAAAATTGTTTATTTTTATGTATATGAGTGTTTTGCTTGCATGTATGTAAGTGCACTGGTGTCAAGCAGTGCCTATGAAGGTTAGAAGAGGGTGTTGAATCCCCTGGAACTGTAGTTATAGTCAATTGCTAGCCAGGTCTTTGACAAGAGTAGCCAGTGCTTTTAACTGCAGAGCCATCTCTCTAGGCCTTAATTTCTTTTTGATTCATCAGTTTCTCTCTCTTTTTTTTTTTTTTTGGTCTTTTTGAAACAGTGTCTCTCTGTAGCCCCAGCTGTCCTGGAACTCACTATGTAGACCAGGCTGGCCTGCCTCTGCCTCCCAAGTGCTGGGATTAAAGGTGTGTGCCGGCTGATTCATCAGTTTTTATTGTACACTTATGAGTGTTTTGCCTGAATGTTTACAAGTGCACCACATGCGTGCAATGCCCATGGAGGCCAAAAGAGGATGTTGGATCCCCTAGAACTGGAGTTACTAATGACTGTTAGCCACCATGTGCAAACTAGGGTCCTTTACAAGAGCAGTCAATGCTCTTAATCACTGAGCCATCTCTCCAGCCTCTTTGTTCGTGCCTCTTGATCTGAGGAACCTTCCACATGAAGATTTATTTTTTTTAGGTTCTAAATATAAATATGTCAATTTCTGTACCATTAAGTTGACTGATTTATTACTTACTTTATGAAAACTTTAACATCTAATTTGTGACAATTCTTTTGCTATTTAATGTTTTGTGAGTGTGGACTTTTCATAGCAGGTTCAGAGTTTTTGTTCTCAGTGCTGCAGGCACTCATACGTAAAACACTCATACACATAAAAAAGTAAAAAACCCTTAAAAAAATACCCCTATGGACACAAAGACGGGACATGGTCTTCAATTTAATACATATGTAGAAACTTAGTTTCAGAGGTACATATCACAGCTGTGACACTGTGATTAGAACTGGGCAGAACGTCACAATTGGCTGCCACTTTACCTCTGCTTTACGGATATTTTCTCTAGCTTCATCTATTTTCTGCTCCAGCTCTGCTCGACTTTGTTCCGATATAGCAACTCCATGGCATTCCAGATCGTTCAGAACCTATTAAAGAAAATAGAGATGACTATTTTTCTTCTCTGGTTCTTTCTTTACAATATTTAGCTAAATTAAAAGGGCTCAGTGGCTAAAGCTATGACTTGGTTTTTTTAAAAAAAATATTTTATTTATTATTTTGATTTTATTTATTGGGGCTGGAGAGATGGCTCAGTGGTTAAGAACACTGGATGTTCGCAGAAGACCCCCAGGTTCAATTCCTAGCACCCACATGGTGACTAATAACCATCTATAACTCCAGTCTCAGGGGAATCCAATGCCCTTTTCTGACCTCCAAGGGCATTGCATGACATGGGTACACTTACCTCCACGCAAGACATATACTCACGCACAT
>NW_008355472.1:1538479-1562435 GCF_000622305.1 Nannospalax galili | reverse complement strand
TTATTGGGGCTGGAGAGATGGCTCAGTGGTTAAGAACACTGGATGTTCTTGCAGAAGACCTGGGTTCGAATCCCAGCACCCACATGGCAGCTAACAACTGTACATAACTCCAGTTCCCGGGGATCTGACACCCTCTTCTGTCCTCCGCGGCCACTGCACTACACGGGTGTACTTACCTACACGCAGGCAATACACACATACACATAAAATAAAATAAATAAAATATTTTTAAAAATCTTTTGATTTAATTGAATTATAGAAAGTTGGAAAACACAGAGTCCTTCTCTTACCTTGACAGTAAGAACCTATAAAATTACACAATAGAACCTCTCCCTCCTTTGGAGATACCTTTCAAGACTTCCAGTGACTGTGCTAAGCCTCTAAGCCTCTGCAGCACTGAACCCCACATTCACTAAGGTTTTCCTGTGTGTCCTCCACATTGCTACATGGCAACAGAGTTAACCTGCCTGTCCACTTTTCATATTCCCATGCTTCCTTTGTACCATTGGGGCCATTATTAAGTGAAATTAGGGGTTACTTCGACACTAGTACTCTCACAGCTCATCTGACTACTGAGGTGGTTACTAAGTAGCTCATGAGTAAGTTGTGTATACAGTATGAATATGTTGGATAAGGTGATCCTCAACCCCAGGGTGATCCTCAACCCCAGGTAGGCAGAATGGGACTTTATTATGCTACAGAATGGTGGGCAATTAAAAAATATAAAGTATTTATTTCACTATTTTTCCATTTGGTATTTCCAGACCTATGGCAACTGGAACCATGATGGAAAGTTAAACCATAAATAATGGGCAAAAAACCCAAGACACTGACAGACACAACTGAGGGCCTTATTGCCACTGCACAGTAGAAACATATGTAATTTTAATTTTTAAAAATTATATAGTATGGAGTATTGTGCTCCCCTTTTTTGATACAGGGTCTTACATAGCCCCCAAATTCACCATGTACCTGGCTTTGGATTCTTATCTGCTAGCCTCTACCTCTCTAGTGCTGAGATTACCATTTGTACCACCACACCTGACTGACTATGGAGTACTCTGTGAAAACAATGCAAAAATGGCAAAATGCCCCATTGCTGTACAATAAGTTCATCACATGCTCTGTACCCTAAGATAACCACCATTCCATCAATTTATGTGTATTTTTCCAAACCATTTTTTGGAAGATCTTATTTTAGGGGAGGAAAAAAAGTGATATAATTCTCTCAATGTTTCTAAGAAACCTTGTCATGTTTGTATGGACTGATCTCATTTTCTTTAAACCACAGACCCAAGAGTTTAACTGTACTATATTTATACTCAGTATGCTACTACCTGAATTTTCAAACTTCTCAATATTGCAAACAGTACTATATAAAGAACCTGAGCAATGACTCTGAACACATTTGGGGTATTTATTCAAGTTAAAAATGTGAACATATAATTTGTACATGTTATTTGTTTCTTTATTGTTTTGCAGTGTTGCTTCAGATCCTCCTGCCTCTACCTCCAGAGTCCGAGGACTTCAGGGATGCCACTATACATCTGTCAACCCTTTATACATACACATTTTTGCCTTTGGATTTTTGTGTCTTAGTTAAGAGTTCTTTGTATTATACCAAAAAAATCCATAGGTTTTCCTAGGTTGTGTGTGTGTGTGTGTATTAGTATGTGTTCATGTGTATACACAGATGTGTATGCACAAGCATGTGGAGAGGTCAAAGGTTGACACTAGGTGTCTTCCTCAGTTTCTCTCTACCTCATTTTTGAGATAGGATCTCTCAGTGAACCTGGAGCTCACCAATGTGGCTGGGCTGGCTGGCCTATCTTTCTCTCTGCCCTCCTCATCCCTAATGTCGGAGCTATATAGACACATGCAAGGCTTTTACATGGGTGCTAAGGATCTGAATTAGGTTCATATGCCTACATGGCAAGCACTCTACCCATGGAGTCATCTCCTCAGCCCCCTGAAATTGACTTTTATGTGTTGATTTTGTGTCCTGCAGCTCTATTAGCTTTAGCAGTGTGTGTGTGTGTGTGTGTGTGTGTGTGTGTGTATCTTTAGTTTTCCCACAAATAAGATCTTGCCACCTGTGAATGGAGATAATTACATTTCTTCCTTTTTAAAGTAGATGCTTTTTAAAACATCTTTTTTCTTGTCTAATTGTTCTGACTAGAATTTCTAGAACCACTATGAAGAACAGATGTGGTGAAAAGGGGCATCTTTCATCTAATTTGCTTTGCTCTGCTCCAGATCTTGGTTTATAATTTTTAATGAATTTAGCTAACTTTTAGCAAAACCAGGTTTGGGGAGATTTGGAGTGAAGAAGTGAGTATATTTTGTACAAGAGGGCTATGAACAACTATGAGCTAAAGGTAGATTGCATTTTCAAAACATAGCTGCTATAGAAGTTCCCATTCTCCATGTTTTTGTGGAACTTTACTATTTTTCCACTATAACGTAGAGTCTTGTCTGGTCTCCTGAAACAGATTTCACCTTTGTGATCACTTTAATTAATTAATAAAATATGATGAAAATATCACCATGATATTTTTTAGGTGATATTAAAAGGATAATACAGTTCGTATGTGTCTTATTTGGGGGATGCATACTTGTGGGGCCCTGTGCTATCTGTAAGAAGTACAGCCAACCTGAAGCTTCCATGTTGAAGAGACTATGTGGAAAGACCATAGAGAAAGCACAGAGAGGGCACAAGAAGCCCCAGCATGCCCTGATTCTCACCTGCTCAAATATTCCCAACCTAAGCACCACCTATTTCAGTGGAGAGTCATGGGAGATGCCACCAGTACTGGCCACCATCTGGTTATAACCATGTTGCGAGACCCCAAGCCTAGTCTACCAGTCAACCCCAAGAATAGTGGGAGACAATAAGAAAAACTACTTTTTTTTTTTTTGTCTTTTTGAGACAGGGTCTCCCTGTAGCCCCAGCTGTCCTGGAACTCGCTATATAGACCAGGCTGGCCTTGAACTCACAAAGATCCACCTGCCTCTGCCTCCCAAGTGCTGGGATTAAAGATGTGTGCCACAATGCCTGGTTAAAAAACTACTCTTATTAAGTTAAGATGTTCTGTAATACAGCATCGAACAAGATGAACATGAGATTTGAGATCTCTGTGAGAGAGTGAAATAAGGTGTCAAAGCCCAGTGTTGGAAATATTAATTTTTTTGTTGTTGGTAAGTGAAACCATGGAACTGATTTAGGCTGCCCATAGTAAGGAATAAGGAATAAAAAAGGAAACATAATCCTAAAAGTCTACTTTAACCCAACATGTGCATTTTTCTTTTTCTTTTTTTGGCTTTTTCAGACAGGGTCTCCCTATGCAGCTCTGGTTGTCCTGGAGCTTTCTATATAAGCCAAGCTGCCTCTAACTCACATAGCTCTATCTGCCTCTGCCTCCTGAGTGCTGGGATTAAAGGCATGCACTACCATATCCAGCCTACATGCATGTTTCTTAAAAGACTATACTACAATACCTTTCTTAGACAATTCTATGGCAAACAGATAAATTGATGTATTGCTGCCAAAGGGCTTATGAATTTTCAAGACAGTTAAGAGCATAATGCTGATTGCTGAGAAGTACAGGAAAAACACATACATGGTATTTTTCACATTAATAACATTCAATTCCCTAGATCTTCCTGACATCTGACCTAAGTTGCATGTAGCCAGGGCTCTCCACAACACTTACCCGTTGCTGATGAACAATGTTTTTGTGCTCACGGGCCACACGTGTGGCCCACTTCCGAGCCTCTTTATTTAGACTATGTTCCTCTGTGGTCCCAGTTTCGGATTCTAACTGTCGACTCTACAACAGAGAGAACAGAAAGAAAAGTTGTGTTATCCTCATTGCAACTACCACCACTCTGTAGTTGGACCAGAGGGCCTTTCCTTAGTTAGCACTGAAAATGTGAGGCATGCCTTACTTCTGCGGAAAACAAGGCTTACGTCACGAAAAGTCGATGTTAGGTAGTTACACAGGGATTAGTAGCCTTGGAGGCCACTGAGGATGAACCCCTCCCTCCTGGTCAGCTTTGGGCCTCACCTCCTGCTTCCTGGTAACACTAGAAAGGTAAGCATCAGCTTTGGCACTCCTTAAGCCTCTTGGTCAAAATAATGGAATACTTCTGGCCCTGGGTGAAGACTCGACCTTCTGATCTGCTCCAAGGATTGGAACATTATGTACTATTGTCTTCTCCCTTGAGAGTTAATCCAGCTGGGCCTGTCAATCACCTGGCCAGGAATCTACCCCACCTGGAAAGCTGATTAATTTGAGGGGAGGAATAATTATACCCTTAATGAGATAATGTCATTATTCGCCCTAGAAACCCTGCCCCCGTATAGCTGCTTGCAGAGCTTCCATCACACAGCACTGAGGACCTGCTTCCTTTTTTTCCTTTTCCTTCTTTTCTATCTCTTTTCTTTCAGATACTGGCCCAAACGTGGACATGCTTTCCTGGACACTCTGGGCTTTTATTTAGTTTTACATTTATTTTTTGCATACTCATACACACACACACCCATGGCAAAGAACTTGTAAGAGTTGGCTCTCTCCTTCCACCATGTGGTGCCAGGGATTGAAATCAGGTGGTCTGGGTTGGTGGCAAGTGCCTTTATCTACTGCGCCATTTCACCAGCCCCACTCAGCTTTCTCACCTGTTCTCAGGGGCTTCCCTCCCTCTTCTACCATGCAGCTGCTTGCCAACCTCCATTGCTGAACCCACCTTCTTTCCTGGACCCTAACTCTAAAAGAATGGCTTGCATTCTTCCTCTTCCCCACCTCTCTCCCTTGGGCAACTGCTGAGACTTATATCCTGCCTACCGTGGTGTTTTCCTCTCAAGGGCAAATAACAGTGTCCTTGCGCTTCCTTGTGTGTCTGTTTCTAAATTCTTTTATTAAGACTAAGAACTCAAAAGTGGGAACCCCAAATGATAAAATGTGTGAATTACAGAAGAGTCACAAGCTTCATTAGGGAAAAGTCATGATCCCTTAAAGTGGCCAGCTGGCCCTAAATTGACAGCCTGACCTTGCTCAAGCCTCATCAACTGGTTGCTCCCTGGAATGAGGAAGACTGTTTATGGAGTCAACCTGTCTCCTTTAGTGCCCGAAGATAGCTCGCCTGGCTGAGAAAATAATCTTGGGGGAGAGAGCCTCAAGGACACCAGACCCTGGCCTTCTTTTTTTCATGCAACTAAAAATCATATAATACAACCTTCCTCTCTATGCTTAAATTTTTACCAGAGGCTGGGGTGTAGCTCAATAATAGGGCACTTGTTTAGCATGTGTGAGGCCCCTGGACTCAATGATACCCACCACTGGGGGAAAAAATCCACTGTTAAGTCATGTGTGGTGGCTTGTATTTGTAATTCCTACATTTAGGAGGCTGAGGCAGGAGGAGGGTCATGAATCTGAGGACAACTAGGGCTATACACTAAGTTCTAAGCTAGCCTGGTCTACAGAGAAACCTTGTCAAAAAAAATAGACTAAACAAAAACAAAACTATAAAATCCATTCAAAATGAATGACTGAAGAAGGAAAATCTTTAGCACATTTGCTTCCTACAGATACTTAGCTATATCATCCCCATAACTTATCCTTGAGTACCACCCTAGGCTGGATGAGAAAAGTTGATTTCACATAAGAAACACAGTCATTACTTTTTGAGACTGTAGCCAAAGTATAACCATTTGAAAAAGTAACAGTCATCTACAGTGAGTGAAAATTACTAATACTATGAGACACCACCATTTCAGGTCAGCTTCAGAAAAAGATAATGCTAAGGCTGTTGTGCCAATGTCACATGCCATGATAAATCTCACTAACCCTCATTCAAGGAACTTGCTCTACATGTGTATTTTTAGTTTATTTGTACTTTACTGGGTAAAACATTTGGCTCATCTTGTTCTTTGTAAAGTTTACTGGCATAAATTATTTTAAGAAGGTCAATTCATTCTCAAAAGGACCTCCTGAAAGAACCACTTGCCATGCATGGTGGCATGCACTTACAATCCTAGCTCTCAAGAGGCAGAAGATGTGCTAGAGCCAAAAAGTTCAAGGCCAGCCTGGGCAACACAGCAAAGACACAGACTCCAAAAACAAACAAAATGAAAAAACAAATACAACCCAGGATCTTTTTAAAGTAAAAATATCTGGGGTTTTTTGGTAGGTTATTTTATCTAAGCACTTGTATAGATTCACAATTTCATAATTCTGAAATTCAACATGCTTTTGCAAAGTATTGTGAAATATATGCTATGTGTATTACTTTCCTCAAATTTGACAAATTCTAATAAAATAAAATTTTAAACTAAATAAAATCTGACAAATTCTGCATTTTGAAATATAATTTTGGCCCAGAGGTTTTTGCTAAAACACCATAGACCCTCAGGTAACCTATTTTAAGCAAATCATACTCCTTGTGGAGAAGAGTGGAACAGTACCCCTATAAAACATGACTTATTCCAACTATGCCTGGACAGCAGCCCTTTCGTTTGGGAGAGAAGCAGGCACTCACGTGGGTGATTGGGTTGAGTGTGCCTCCTCTCAAGCATATGGGTGTGGTCTGAGCCCTGCAATAATTCTGAAAGACTGGACAACTGGGAGGAAAGGATGTCCAATTTCATTAAACTGATGAGAGCTCTGATGGTACTCCATTGTCCTGTTTTGTTAAAACCAAAGGCAAATCTAAGCAAAAATGTCTTTTGAATAATGATATGAAAACAACCCAGAAGGTGGGCATGGTTTCAGAAGCCTCTAATACTAACATGAGAAAAAAGGCAGGATCATAGGTTTTAAGTTCAAGGCTGGTTTGGGCTACATAGTGAAAAACCACCAGCACTACCAACAAAACAAAAAAAGAGCATAAAAAGAAAAGATACACCCCCAAAATGACAAAACCATCTCATGTCCCTAGAACACAAAGAGGCCTGGCTATGGAGCAGTCTCAGAAGGATGCTCTGCTTTAAGGGCTAGATAAGAGTGAACTTCAGGATTCTTGGGTGTTGTCAACGTGTTACTAAGCCATCAACACAAAGTTTTGGATACCCCTGGATGCTTAGAGAAGGAATCAGACCAGGAAGAGGATAACTAAAGCAGGAATGAGTCTGTCAGATATAGATGGAAGGCTTTCTATGAGGGACAAATAAGCCCCTTTGAAAGACTGAAGGATGAGAACAATCCCTTTGAGCACCTGATTATCAAAACTGCAGATTCTAGAAAATGACACTTGTCCTCTGAGAGTCACAACATTTCACTTTTGGATACTGTGCCCAGCATGTACATAGGATGGTCTCTATTTATTCAACAGGAGGATTTCCCACATATTCTCTACCCCATCATTCACATTTATGAGAAACTGCTAAATGCAATATAAAATTTCCACCAGAAAAGAGCCATCCATTACATCAAGAATTTTTAGGTAAATTTCTCACATGCTATATTTGCCCTATACCATCTTTTTTTTTTTTTAAAAAAAAAACAAAACTAACTTTTAAATAGATGTATAAAACGTTCCACCTAAATAAAACTTAACATGCAAAAAAATCCTAAAGCAAGTAGGAATTTAACTTAATTTACCTGTTAATCTGTGGAAAGCAAAAATAAGTAACAGAAATAGCTGGAATAATGGTAAAATAAGATACATTAGAAATTCATGCCAGTCTTTTGCTACCATTATGCTTGAAGATCTTTTTATTCTTCATTCAAGGAAAGAGGAAAGAGTTTTCTCATTCCTATCAGGGAGCTTGCAGAGAAAGATTCCTCACTGTTTTTGCCTGTATAAAGCATACTTATCCATGTATTATGGATATTGACCTGTGCTTTATCAAGGATGTGCAGCAACATCCCAAAGGATATCCATTGCAAGTTCTCCTAATGGAAGGAAGACACACTGAGATATACATAGGGCAGAGGTGCTGAAACGTGCACATCTTACATGTGGTTAAGAACAGACACATACTGTTACCTGTCAGAGACGAGTCTCCTGTGTTGCCCAGGCTGTTCTTGGACTCGTAAGCCTCCTCAGAGGTAGGACTATAGGCAGGTGCTATCATGCTTGACTGAGTACTACTTATCCCACCCACCTTTTAGGAGTATAAAATGCTAAACAAGAGGGTGATGGGATCTACTTTTTGGAATAAACTAAGAGCACAGAAATTTAAAGAGACTGATAGTTATAAGTCCAAAAAGGAAGCTGAATATTGTAGGATTTCATAATCTTTGTGATCTCGTCTATATTTGATATTTTGGTATTTCCTGTAGCAACTAGGGGCAAAATTTAAAACAAAAAGGAAAAATATGCTTGCTTTATATGAAGATAAGAACAAAAAAAGGGAAGCCAACATTATTCTGCATCTATCAATATGTGTCAGGCACTGAGCCACATGCCTAATTTTCAGACCTAAAAAGGTAGTCCTTTCAGAATGAGGAAGCTGAAATCTGGAAATCGAATCAAAGACTTCTCCGTTTACAATACCTATATGAATACCTAACACCAGGATGGTTCTCTGACACTGTGATCCTACTAAATGTACCTGTCATTTCTCCACAGAATGTGCTATATTGGTGTGTGTGTGTGTGTGTATTCCATATCCTACTCAAAGTAATTCTGAATTAAAAACTAATTTCAGCAAACAGAGGTGTATTTTACTAATTTTAGGATTTATTTGAGACAAGCTCTTACTATATAGACATGGCTGATCTTTAATTTGTGGTGGTCCTCCTGCCTCTGTCTCCTAAAGGATGGGACTATAGGTATGTGTCACCACATATGGCTTTAGAAGGATATTTTGCTGTTGTTTTTTGGTTCTTTGAGAAAGGATCTCCCTTTAGCTCCAGGCGGCCTGGACTCACTATATAGACCAACCTGGCCAGAAACACAGAGTTCCACCTTCTTCTGCCTCCCTAATGCTGGGATTAAAGGCCTGCACCACCACACCCGGCTTATTATTTTTATTTTCTGTGTATGTGCGTATTGCTTGCATGTAGGTAAGTGCACCTGTGTCGTGCAATGCTACGGAGGTCAGAAGACACTGTCAGATCCCCTGGGACTGTAGTTACAGACAGTTGTTAGCTGCCGTGTGGGTGCTGGGATTTGAACCCAGGTCTTCTGCATGAACAACCGATGTTCTTAACCACTGAGCCATCTCTCCAGCCCCCCCCCCTTTTAAAAAATTTATTTTTATTTGTGTGTGCCCACTAAGGCCAAAAGAGGGTATCAGATTCCCTGAAGCTGGAGTTATAGGGGGTTTTGATCTATCTGACTTGTGTGCTGGGAATCAAACTCCGCTTTTCTCTAGAAAAGCAGTAAACACTCTTTAACTGCTGAGCCATCTCTCTAGCCCCTGTACCTTCTTTTTTGCTATATCTTTTTTTCCTGATTAAACTCCTTTTCAGGTTATCATTTTATGTTATTTTGACTCATGTTTTAAAATAATAGAACAAAAGAAACTGACCAAACTGGAGTGTGTGTGTGTGTGTGTGTGTGTGTGTGTGTGTGTGTGCGTATGTGTGTGTGTATGTGGGTACATGTGTGCATGTATTTATATGTGTACCTGTGACTGATTCTAGTGAATGAATTTAGGTCCTCCTGCTTACAAGGCAAGCACTTTACTGGGCTGTCTCCCCACCCCTCAAAATGAAATTTTAAAGCCATATTTATACATATTTGTTACTGCCATAAACTAGAGCATTGTAATATTAACTATTACATAATTACAAGTGGCACTGACCAGTGGCAAGTTTTGTCTGGTATAGTAACCTGGTAGCTGGTTTATGGCTGGTACTAAAAGAGACTTCCTTTTAAATTTTTTTTTAATTTTGTGACTGTTTTGCATGCATGTGCGCCCATGTTGTGCAGTACCCAGAGATGCCAGAAGAGAGCATCAGATCCACTGAAACTGAAGTTGTAGACAGCTGTTAGCTGCCAGTGCTCTTAACCACAGAGCCACCTCTCCAGCTCCTTGATTTCTAAAGTATTTTTTATATCCTCATATTACCATTTCTAATATGAAACCAAGTCAAAAGCCCTTATAAGCCAGGTGTGGTGGCACACGCCTTTAATCCCAGCACTCAGGAGGCAGAGGCAGGCGATCTCTGTAAGTTCAAGGCCAGCCTGGTCTACATAGTGAGTTCCAGAACAGCTGGGGCTACAGGGAGACCCTGTCTCAAAAAGACCAAAGAATAAAAAATAAATAAAAATTTTAAAAAAGGTACAGTAACTCCAACCCTTATAGTAATATTATGACTATATATTTCAAGAAGATGTTTTAGAATTATGTAAGAACACATTGCAATTTGAAATGGGCTACATATGAAAAAATTCTCTCTCTCTCTCTCTTTTGAGACACGGTCTCTCTAGGTAGCTGAGGCTGGCCTCAAAATCACAATCCTATCTCAAGCTCCCAAATGTTGGGATTTCAGCCATGTGCTACTTCATGAGGAAAAAAATGTGTTAATTTAAAAAAATTAATGATAGCATATAGAATTATTCAGAAGTTTTATGTGTGTGTGTGTGTGTGTGTGTGTGTGTGTGTGTGTGTGTCTTTCTGTTGGCTGTTTTTCAACAGGGTCTCTCTAGTCACAGCTGACCTGGAAGTCACAATGTGAACCAGGGTAGCCTCGATCTTGCAGAGATCCACCTGCCTCTGCCTCCTATGGGCTGGGGTTAAAGGTGCACGCCACCATGCCCGGCAAAAAATTATATTTTATCACAGTAGTAAAGTTGGAAGTCTAGATGTTAAATATATCTTACCTAAACTTAAATTCAATATTAGTAGTTATTATTAATCCAAATTATAAAATTCAAAATAAAATTAAGGAACAATAAATACTATCCTGTCTCTGCAATGGATCTCATATTACTGTCCTATCTGAATAAATTTCACAGTTCTCCATCTACTATTATAAAAAGGCCCAACATGAAACCTGGTTGCAACCCTCATCCATGGTATTTCCCAGCCTCTCTCATCACAAGGCTACTTGCCATTTTAGGAACTGATCGCATATTTTCAAACTTTTCTAGCTCCAACATTTCCTAGGTGAGTGACCCTGAACAAACTTCTACAAACTTTAAAGCAAGTATTAAAAACTCCATCTATGATAGAGTTTTCATGAAGATTAAATGAGTTAACAGGCTGTGCTATTAGAAAATCATCGAGCATGAACTAAATGTTCAAAGAACGCCATCAGTTATTCTTATTGTTTTTAAATTCCTACCAAATAATTCCTTGTTTCTTCATCTCTGCAAGAAAAACTTCAGTTCACTATCAAGATTTAATATTTAACAAGGATTGGTGAAATGGCTCAGTAGGCAAAGGCACTTGTCGCCAAGTCTGATGAGTTCAACCCTGAAACCCACATGGAAGAAGATCAGACCAACTCGCCCAAGCTGGCCTTTGACTTCTGCATATGCACACGAACATTTGCACATGCACACAAAATAAATGTGAAAAAAATTCCTTAAAAATGTAATCCATAACAAGAAAAAGAACGTATTAAAACTGAACAAAAATTTAAAGACATTTTTACCAAAGTAGATATGTAAGTGGCTAATAAGCTCGTGAAAACATTCAACAGCTAGTCATTAGGTAAATACAAACCAAAAACTACACTATTTTATAACAACAGAGATGCCTGAAATCAAAGAGACAGGGTGGGAAGTAGCTCAGTAGTGGAGTGTTTGCTTAGTGTACATGAAGCCCTTGGCTTGATAACCAGATCTGTAAAATTAAAAAAAAACAAAAAACAAGCAAAACAGAGAAACAGACAAGAAATGTTTATGAGGATTTGAAGAATCAAGAACCCTCATACAAGGCTGGCAGAAGCCTAAAACTGTGGCAAATAGCTCAGTAGTTTCCTAAAACTAAATTAAATACAAAGTAACCATGGCACAGCAACCCCAGAGAAATGAAAATACAGAGACTGGGGCTGGAGAGATGGCTCAGCGGTTAAGATCACTGACTGCTTTTGCAGAGGACCTGGGTTCGATTCCCAGCACCCACATGGTGGCTACAAACCATCCTAACTCCAGTTCCAGGGGAATCTGAAGCCCTCTTCTGATCTCCGTGGCATTGCATGACATGGGTGCACTCACATACAGACAATACATTCATACACATAAAATAAAAATAATAAATTAAAATATTTTTTAAAAAAAGAAAATACACAGATTATTCTCTCCCTCCCTCCTCTCCCTCTCCCTCTCCTCTCCCTCTTCCTCTCTCTCTCTGTGCATGTGTAGGCTAGAGGATAACCTTGAGTATCATTCCTCATGTGCTGTCTACCTTTTTTGGAAACATGGTCTCTCAATGGCCCAGAGCTCACCAAGTAGGCTAGTCTGGCTGACCAATGATCTGCCCATTTCCACTCACCACAGTGTTAGGATTATAAGCATGCCAACATGTCCAGCTTTTAAAAAACATGGCTCTGGGGACTGAACTCAGGTCGTCATACAATCAAGGCAAGCACTTTACTGACTAAGCTATCTCCCCAACCTGGTAAGAGCCAATGTGAGAAATAACCTAGACATCCATCAAATGCTGAGCAGATAAACAAAATGTGATGTATTCATACAGTGCAATATTGGTCAGAAATTTTAACCCCATATATTGGTGTACTTGAAATGAGTGAATTATATCATACATAAATTCCTTAACAAATCTGTTTAAAAATTATACCACATCAAGATTTATTGACTATACCAGTCACTGGGCACCAAGAGCACTCCATGCAGTAGTACATGCCTTATTTTTCTTATCTGTATGCATGCCAGTGAGCTCATTGAGTCCAGGGTCTGAAATTTAGCAAGTTATTGAGTGACCAGCATATACAATACAGATTTAACATTTGCTGAAATGACATATGTTTCAAAATAAGATGTGAACAAGGATAATTTCTGAAATATAACTGAGGACAGAGGCAATTTGCCCCTCCTGCGTGGCCAAGGTTCACCTGGAAAGAGATGAGTTAACAGCACTGACTTGGACTCATCACATGGTAGTAGGCTTAGTGCTAGCAACTCCAAGAGGAAGCAGGTAAACAATGGCTCCATTCTCACAAACAACACTAGACTATACAGAGAGAGAGAGACAAATATTTGGGGGGAGATTTTGTTCTTTGTAGGTAGAAAGAATAATGTGTAACAAAACAAAAATTAAATGCAAAATATTTTAAAGTTAATCTGGAATGATTTTTTTTTTTTTTAATCTTTTTGAGACAGAGTCTCCCTGTAACCCCAGCTGTCCTGGAACTCACTATGTAGACCAGGCTGGACTTGAACTCACAGAGATCCACCTGCCTCTGCCTCCCTGGAATGATTTTTTAAAAATGTCTTATTTATTATTTTTATTTTATGTGTATGAGTGTACTGCCTTCATGCACGTGAGTGCACGTGTCATGCAATGCCAGCGGAGGTCAGAAGAGGGCTTGATTCCCCTGTGGAACTGGAGTTACAGACAGCTGTTAGCTGCAAAGTGGGTTCGAACCTGGGTCCTCTGTAAGAGCAGTCAGTGCTCTTAACTGCTGAGCCAGCTCTCCAGCCCCATCTGGAATGATTTTATTTTATTTTATCTTTTTTTGGTCTTTTTGAGACACGGTCTCCCTGTAGCCCCAGCTGTCCTGGAACTCACTATGTAGACCAGGCTGGCCTTGAACTCACAGAGATCCACCTGCCTCTGCCTCCTGAGGGCTGGGATTAAAGGTGTGCGCCACCACGCCTGGCTGGAATGACTTTTATAAAAGCATATTTGTCTCTTTCCATTATAAAAAAACTATTCCCTGAGCATTGAACATTTCTTTTCAGAAGATAAAATGTACAGTAGAAAGGACATTAATACTACCATCAGAACAGCTGCGTGCTGTTCATTTATGATAGGACTCTGGCTGAGTCTCTTCTTTTTAGGCTATAGTTTTGTTTTAATATAGACAGGGTTAGCTCAACACCCCTGTGTTGAAGAAAATTATGGTGCTTCACACAAGATGAAGAATGAGCATCTCAGTCTCTTGACTACACATAATAAAGGAAATTCTCATTTATAAGGCAAAAACAGAAAGCCATGGCTGATTTAAGGGACATATATATATGACTTTCATCCCAACACCAGGTCCCGCCCTTCAATGACATGCAAGCAAACCCACACATCCCATCCCTCCACCCTGGCCCATACCCCCATATACCTCAGCTATGGTCATTCTCAGGGCACTGACAGGGGAGAGCTCAATATCCACCAGTTGGGCGGCTTTTAAACTCTGCCCAGTTAAGATTGCACAAGGACAGAAAACAGCAGAGAGTTAGAATTTTAAGGCAAACAGGGACATAACAGCTAAAAACATTTAGCACAGTGTCTAGAAACAAAGAGAGGACTTAGGGCTATAGTTAGGCTTTGGAAAAGTGAGGTTTTTAAAAGTCACTACTCTGATTTTTCTGTAGCAAATATAATTTCAAATTGGTCATAATTGTACATTTATCAAGCTTGATAAACTTTATACCGTATACCTTCTTTTTCTTCTTGCTTTATTTGTTCTGAGGCAGGAAGTTACTTTGTAGGCTAGGTTGGCTTAAAACCTATTCTGTAGCCCAGGCTGGCCTGGAACTCAAGGCAATTCTGCCTCAGCTTCCCGAATTCTAGGATTACAGTAATGAGCCACCACATTAGCTTCATATCCTGTATCTCATCATGTTCTATTTGTGCATCTCGGGCTTCAAAGAAGTCAACTTATAAGACAATGCCACTGAATTATTAAGCAAAAATTGTCTGCTTTTAAAGGGGAGGATGGGCTGGGGAGCTAGTTCAGCAATACAGCACTTGCCTAGCATGCACAAGGCCCTAGGTTCTATCACTAACACTGCAAAAATAAAACAAAATAAACCAATATTAAAAGGGTGAGATATTGATATAAAGGGCAAAGATTATTATCTAGAGAAAAATATGGTTTTCCTATTTTTTAAATACATAATAGAGTGATTTAGGGTATAAGAAAAGGCTGGGCATGCTGGCGCACACCTTTGATTCCAGCACTTGGGAGGCAGAAGCAGGTGGATCTTTGTGAGTTCCAGACCAGCTGGGACTACACAGAAACTCTATCTCAAAAAGACAACAACAACAAAAGAATGTGAGGAAAGAGCTGGGTGGGACAGCATACATCTGTAATCTCAACACATGGAAGACAGAGGCAAGAGGATCTCTTTGAGTTTGAGGCCAGCCAGGTCTATAAAGTTGAGACCTTATCTAAAAAAAACAAAGAAAGTAAAAGAAAAGTCAAACATATTTCTATTAAACTGATACCATTAAGCCCATAAGCTCCCTTGGTACTGGCTCTAACTTTCTCAAAAGACGTGTATTTATTTTGCCTTTTCTTCTGTAGTAGCTTGCCTGCCTTAGGAGAGAAGTGCTACAAGTGCCCACATGTACCTTCTCCTTTTGTACTATTAAATGTTGCATTTTTTTGATTATCAAATCAAGATTTTGCTTATTTTCAAAATTCAAATAACTTGAAACACTTCTAATAAAATAAGAAAACTGCATAATTAATGTCTGCTTTTTAAAATTTGCCCATTGGGGCTTACATAAATACTCCTGATAATCTAAAATATGAAGGGAATTGTCAAAAGCCTGTAATTTGCATAAAGCCAATCAAAATATCTTCATCCACATATTTATCATTCCATTTATTAATTCTTTCTGGTTAAAATTTAACCACTGGTTGTTTTGAAAGGGAGAGGAAGAATTTCATGGATAGCATAATTTATATTTGAAAAACTTCATTGAATACTTTTTCTTTCCTTCATTATTTTCAGATTTTCAGTAACTTGCTTTCTAGTTGAACCTGTTCAGTGTAAAGTTGTTAGCATAAAGACACTGGATGTTAGCCACATTTAAGGAAGAACTGTCATGGCCTCACTGTATCGTCACAGAAAATTGAGACACACTCCGTTTCTGCTGCTTATTCCAAGGATGACAGATATTTAAGTACAAACAGTAAATGAAATGAGGATGTGGAATTCCCTTACAGTATCACTGTCACAAGGCTGGAACTGGAAGGGCTGAGGCTTATGAAACACAGCATTCTCTTGTAAAAACAGCTGAAGGTTATAGTCCCGTACCACCTAAAGACAAAACAAGAATCTGTAAGTTTTAAATAAGGTTAAAATGTCCAGTCATTATATTCGAAAGTTTAGTCTAAAGTCTAAGATTGGCCAGACAGCTAAGCAGGTTAAAAAATACTGCTTGTTGCACAAGCCTGGTGACCTAGTTCAATCACCTGACCCACATAAAGGTGGAAAGAGAACTGACTCCATAAAGTTGTCCTCTGACCTTCACATGTGCTGCCCCCCATCATGTATACACACAGATACATATACAAATAAGTAAAATGTTAAAAATGTTTAGAGTTTAAGATTTATTTGCCTATTTATTTTAACAAGTAGATAGAAATCTTTCAATACTATATGATCAAAAGAAATATTTTCACTCACACATTTATCATTCCATTTATTAATTCTATTCTGGTTAAAAAAGTACACCTCATTTTTCATTTTAGATAAGAGTTGTTACTTATGCATTCTATTTTTTCAAGAATCTAAATTTGTAAAGTACTAATTTAGACACTATCCCAGATTAGTCAAGCAATATTTTAAGATGACAGTTATTTCACAAAAGCTATTGTGTGTGTGTGTGAGAGAGAGAGAGAGAAAGAAATAAAGAAAGAAAGAAAGAGAAAGAGAATTTTGAGAGAGAGAGAGAGAGAGAGAGAGAGAGAGAGAGAGAGAGAATATATAAGGAAGCAAATAGCACCTTTGGTTTCTCCCAGCACTAAAGGTTTACAGGCCTCAAGTCTATTTTATGGAGACTGCCAATCCACTTCAGTTAACCACACCCCTGGCACAAAACAGTACTTTTAGAATATTTCTTTGTACCTTTTCAAGGAAGCTGCATTCTAAATATCATCTCAAAGCATGCCAAGCAGAAAGACTAGGAGGGAATTTACATAGAATTCTGAAATTGAAGAGAGCAGCAAAAACAAATAGCACAGAGAGAGAGCCAGCTAGAAACAGATTCACTGCATGAGACACCCTGGGAAAGACTAGGAGCAAGCAGCATCTAACTGGACAGAATCTGAGCTCTACTTGACTACACTGCTTACCCTAAACTCTTTGTTCATTTGCTGTACATTAAAATTCATTAGAAGGGCTGGGGGATTGCTCAGCAGTTAAGAGTGGTGGCTGCTCTTCCAGAGGACCCAGGTTTGATTCCCAGCACCAACATGGCAGCTAATGACCATACGTAACTCCAGTTCCAGGGGATTCAACGCCCTCTTCTGGCCTCCACAGGCATTGCACACACATGATGCATTTAGATACATGTAGGCAAAACACTCATATACATAAAACAAATAATTTAAAAATGTAAAAAAAAAAAACTCATTGGAATCTGCAAAAGTTCACTTCATTCTTGTGCATATGGCAATCCACTTGAACCAATATATATTTTTTACATATTTTATTTGGCCAGGCATGGTAGCACATGCCTTTAATCCCAGAACTTGGGAGGCAGAGGCAGGTGGATCTCTGTGAGTTCAAGGCCAGCTTGGTCTACATAGTAAGTTCCAGGCCAGCTGGAGCTACAGGGAGATTCTGTCTTAAAAAGACCCCACCCCAAGATTTTGGTTTTTTAGTTCAATTTGATTTCATTGGTCAGTATGTCTATCCCCATGTCTATATCTAACTGTCTTGATTGTAATTTTTTGTTTTTTTGTTTGGTCTTTTTGAGACAGGGTCTCTCTGTAGCCCCAGCTGTCCTGGAACTCACTATGTAGACCAGACTGGCCTTGAACTCACAGAGATCCGCCTGCCTCTGCCTCCCGAGAGCTAGGATTAAAGGTGTGCGCCACTACGCCCGGCTTTGATTGTAATTTAAAAAAAACTTTATTTATTGTTTTTATTTTATGTGCACAAGTATTTTGCCTTCATGTATCTAGGTGCATGACATGCATGAAATGCTCACAAAGGTCATAAGAGGGTATTAAATCCCTTGGAACTGGAGTTACAGATGGTTGTTAGCTACCACGTTGAGTGCTGGGAATCAAACCTGGGTCCTCTGGAAGAGCAGCAAGTGTTCTTAACTACTGAGCCATCTCTCCAGCCCAATTGTTGTAATTTGGAAGTGTGAGTCCTCCATTTTGCTTTTCCTTTTCAATATTATTTTTGAAATTTAGGGCTTCTTATATACACATTTGAAGATTATATTTTTTTGTTTTTACAAACAAAAATGGTCACTAGAGGTTCGATAGGAAGTAGACTGAATCTGTAGATCACTTTGGGTAATGCTATAAAATTAGCAATATGAAATCTTCCAATCTATGAATATTTGTTGTTTCTATTTATTTAGATCCTCTTTCTGTAATGTTTTGTAGTTTTTAGTGTACAAGTTTTTAACTCTTTGGTTGAATTTATTACTATTTATACTATTGTACACAATTTATACTACTGTAGGTAGAATTGATTTTTTAATTTTTTTAGACCATTAATAAGGGCATAGAAACACACACAAAAGTTTACTGCATTTTGATCTTGCATCTGTAACTTTTTGAATTACTTTTTTATATGGATTACTCTTTTAGTAGTTTTTATACTGTTTTATGGAATTTTCTATATATAATCATGATATTAGCAAATTCAAGCATTTATTTATTTAATTTGCCTGCATAGCAAATGCACACTGTCATATAACACCCACGGAGGCTAAAAGAGGGTGTCAGATCCTCTGGAGTTTCAGCGTTCTTAGGTGCCACGTGCACCCTGGGAACCAAACTTAGGTCTTTTGCAGGAGCAGCCAGTGCTCTTAACCTCTGAGTCATCTAATTTTCATGCTTTTTTTTTTTCCTAACCTAACTATTTCAGTCAGGGCTCTGAGCCAACAGATAAGAGCAGTTGTGGAAGAGCAGGCATTCTGCTTGTTCCTATCTTGGAAAACTTCCTGTCTTTTGTTATCAAACATGAAATTAGTTACAGGTTTTTTACAAATGCTACCATGTTCACTTCTAGTTTGCTGAGCTTTCTTTTTGAATCACAAAAGGCTAATACATTTGTCAAATGCCTTTCCCCTCTCCGTTTCTCTCTGTCTGTCTCTCTCTCTTTTTGTCTTTTTGGGACAGGGTCTCCCTGTAGCCCCAGCTGTCCTGGAACTCACTATGTAGACCAGGCTGGCCTTGAACTCACAGAGACTCACCTGCCTCTGCTTCCCAAGTGCTGGCATTAAAGGCACGTGCCATGACACCCACCTGTCAAATGCCTTTTCAATATCCACTGAAATACTCATATAATTTTGCTCTTTATTAATTTTTTGGGTTAGTCTTCAAGAGATTATGAATGGTAACATTAGATAACTTAATTTTCCAAAGAAACACAGGATAAAACTGCCATGCTATTATCTGTTCAAAGAGGTGCATTACTAATCAGTAGTGGTTTCCTTATGGAGACAGAAAGCAAGCATATAGAAAATTACTATAAGAGACAGCAGAGCTATCTTTGGAGTTACTACAAAAGAGAAAATATCTATGCTAACATCTGCTTCAGTTACATATACAAAGCATTTCATAAAATATTAAGGAGAAAAGACACTTCATAAATAATTAAAATTGAATAAAAGCTCCTAGGACCCAGCTGTTTCCATTTAGGGATGAAAGATATAGAGAGCACCTTGACATTTACAGTATGTCATGTCTGCATGAATTACCCTCAAAACATCTTTGGAAATATTTTACGTTTTAAGCATGTGGGAAAAATAGATTTTTTACCCCAAAAGGCTAAGTAATAGTGCTATAGAATAAAAAATGTCTGCCTTTTCGAACTTCTCATTTTGCTAGCCATCACTGGGCTCCTTTTGGCATCATAACAACAGTAGCAGAAGAAGCTCTTTGTAACAGCAAAGCACATGGCATAAAACTCACAGCTGTGTACTCTTCTCTTCCCAACAACAGGGCAATCTCCCAGACACATTATTCATATTAAAATTTTATTCCTGCCATTTTCAGTCTTAACATGGAAGAATCTCATTTATACTTCATCCCCAGGGACAGACATATTCATATATGAGTGAAGGCAGAAAAGGAAAGCTTATCTGTGTCCAGAGTAGCTCATAAATTCTTAATTCATTTTCAATTAAAATAATATAAGCTAAAGAGCTAATATAGTACAGAAGAATATAACAGTGTGGGATGCTGTGTGTGTGACTGGGTGGGGGGAGAGGGAGAAGGAGGGAGGCAGAGAGACAGAGAGAGAGGAGGAGGGAGACAGAGAGTGACAGAGAGAGAGAGAGAGAGAGAGAGAGAGAGAGAGAGAGAGAGAGAGAGAGAGAGAGAGAGACAGAACAGACAGACACAGGGGGGAGAGGGACACAGAGAGGAGACAAGGGGGGGAGAGAAGGAGGCAGAGAGAGGCAGAGAACGACAGATACAGAGAGAGAGAGGGAGGAAGAGACAGCAACAGAGAGAGAGGGGGGGAGACACAGAGAGAAGGAGAGAGAGGGAGACAGAGAGAGAAACAGAGAGGAGATGGGGGGAGGCAGAGAGACAGAGAGCAACAGACACATGGGGGGGCAGAGCAACAGAGAGGGGGGAGAGAGAGAAAGGGAGGCGGGGGGGGAGAGCACCCCCCTCAGGCTGACTTTTCTTCTTTGTAAAATGAGCACTGGGATTATAACAACCTCATGACACTCACCATGTAGGACATTAGAAATGCCTAGGAAATAAAATACATACACAAATATTTGCTATTTTTTTATGCCAACATTTTTTGTTGTTGTTGTTTTTGTTTGGTCATTTTGAGACAGGGTCTTCCTGTAGCCCCAGCTGTCCTGGAACTCACTATGTAGACCAGGCTGGCCTTGAACTCACAGAGATCTGCCAGCATCTGCCTCCCAAGTGCTGGGATTAAAGGTGTACACCACCACGCCCAGCTGCCAACATGTTTTAAACTAAAAATAGTGTATCTAATTTAATGTGTTTTTGAAACAAGAAATTTCAAAGAATTCTGCCAAAGGATAACCTGATAAAATGAGAAAAACAGAACAAAGTTTCTAGTAAAGTTAGAAATGAAAAAAAATCACCCCACAACATACTTCCACCAGATAAAAACTGCAACATTCATTTCTAAATAATTCATGGGTTAATGAGAGGAAAATGTTAGAAATAAGAACAAAAATCTTACATATCACAGATTGCAGTATAGCAGAAAGAAAAGGCTTTTTTAGTCTTGAGTAGATTTAAGTACAAAGAAAAAGAAGCTTTTGAGAAATAGTAAGAACATATAGAAAGAAATACTTTAGATGAAGGCAACAATTAAGGAAACAGAACACTGAAAAACAGAACAAAACATGGCCTGGTAAAACTAGTAACAGACTGGCATGTTTCATCCAAGCACTAAAATACAAACACCGAAATGACAAAGAAGATGGTCACAGAGACAAACCATAAAGACATGCAGCGGCTGGGCCTGGTGGTGCACACCTTTGATCCCAGCACCTGAGGCAGAGACAGGAGGATCTCTGGGAGATTGAGGCCAATTTATACAACGAATTCTAGGCAAGCTTGGGCTATAGGGAGACACCATTTCAAAAAGACAATGAAACAAAAGAAAAAGGCATGTGCCATTAGATATGATAATGGACAACTGTTTAGAAAAATGTAAGTTGCCAAAATGTACTGAAAAATAATAAAAAAGAAAACATTTCTGAAAACCTGAATTGATCACTAAACATAAAAGTTTACAAAGTAGTCAGAAATTAACCACTCCTTAGAAGGAATAAAGTCAATAATCTTTTATAGACCTGTCCCCATTATTCTATTAAAATTTTAAATAAAATTTTAAAAGGAATTGTGTAATACATCTGCATACTCATTACAAGTCCACAATTAACATTTTACTTCTTTTTGTTTCAAAAACTATATCTATCCATCCATCCATCCATCTTTCTCTGCATAAGTCTATCAAGTCCACAATTAACATTTTACTTCTTTTTGTTTCAAAAACTATATCCATCCATCCATCCATCCATCTTTCTACACATCAGTTTTTTTACATCTTTTATTAGGTTTGGGGAGATGTTAACAGGTACATGGCAAAATGTTAAAACATCAGGCTAGTAATGTTATATTTCCATATTGTCTTAGAATTAAAAAAATTTTTTATTGAACTTTTAAAATTTCATACATTTCCCACTCAAGTCCAGACTCCCCTCCCCCATCCATGCCTCCCCCATCCCCCCCACCAAACCCTATGCACTCTGCCATATAAGCTGAGTCCTATTCATTCAGGTGTTTATACCCAAGTATCCTTCAATGTAAATGCATCCACTGGAGTCTAATCAGCCCGTCCAGCGGTAAGTAAGTCATATTCTCCCTCCCTCAGCAGCAGTCAGTCTCAAATAGTTCTCAATCTAGTGCTGGCCCACCACCCATTTTTCACCTGTCCTTTGGCCCCTAGTTTCATTGACCTGACATGGGTCCCGCACTCGATGTCACCACTGCCACAGGCTCACATGAGCAAGCCTCCAGTGGCCTGGAAGCCTCCAGCTCTCTGCAAGCATGAACCAGCCCCGGCTCTTAGAATCTTTCTGCCTCCTCTTCCTCAATGGTCCCTGAGCCATGGGTGGGTGAGGTTCTTATAGTCTCTTATTCTCCAAAACTTGGCCAATGTGGCCTTCTGTGTGCATCACACTCTGATGTACAAGGGAGTCTCACTGGTGAGAGTTGAGGGGCACATTAGCTCTCTCTATACCCCTTATTGTGCTATGTTCCATGGGCCTTAGTTGTAGAGATTCAACTGCAGATGTGTCACCTAACACTGGCATCTCCCAGACATATGTTCCCTGTGCCCAACCAGATGTGCAACTCTGTAATAGCCTCCATCTGAGATATTATCTTAGAATTTTTAATGTCTTTTTAAAAATTAAATTGGGGTCTCAGCTATACTGAAAACAAGAATATTTACAGTAGGAAGTATTTAGGATAAAGAATCTATGCCCCCTTTCTTTCCTGTTTTTGGACCCTTGTGAAGATGGACACTTTAATTCCTAAACAGTTTCTAAAGGTATTTACTGGTTTCCACTCTCCCTGCAAAAAAAAGAGAACTGAGCTAAATGATAAAAAATTGATATATAGTGGCTGGGTGAGGTGGCGCATGCCTTTAATCCCAGCGCTTGGGAGGCAGAGGCAGGCGATCTTTGTGAGTTCGAGGCCAGCCTGGTCTACATAGTGAGTTCCAGGACAGCTGGGACTACAAGGAGACCCTGTCTCAAAAAAAAAAAAAATCGATATATAGAAAGATGGCTAGATATATGGATGGATGGATGGATGGATGGACGGATGCAGTTTTTCTAAACAAAAAGAAGTATAATGTTAGTTGTGAACTTGTAATGAGTATCCAGTTGTATTACACAATTCTTTTTATTTTAATGTATTTAAAATTTTAATAAGAGAATAACTAGTAGTTCTGGGGCTGGAGAGATGGTTCAGTGGTTAAGAACACTTTCTGTTGCTCTAGAGGACCCAGGTTTGATTCCCAGTACCTACCGTGGCTAACAACAGTCTAACTCCAATTCCAGGGGATTTGACACCCTCTTCAGGCCTCTGTGTGGACATTGCATGACACAGGTGTTACCTACCCACAAGCAGGCAATACACTCATGCTTAAAATAAAAATAATATAGGTTCAGTGGTTAAGAACACTTTCTGTTGCTCTAGAGGACCCAGGTTTGATTCCCAGTACCTACCGTGGCTAACAACAGTCTAACTCCAATTCCAGGGGATTTGACACCCTCTTCAGGCCTCTGTGTGGACATTGCATGACACAGGTGTTACCTACCCACAAGCAGGCAATACACTCATGCTTAAAATAAAAATAATATAGCTGGGTGTGGTGGTGCGCCCCTGTAGTCCCA
>NW_008355472.1:1533440-1538339 GCF_000622305.1 Nannospalax galili | reverse complement strand
AAAGATTAAAAAAATAATAATAATAAAATAAATAAATAAATAAATAAATTAAAATATTAAAAAATAAACAGTAACAAAAATACATCCATTTTAAATAAAAACTTGCATAGTTCAGTCAGGAAGTGTGTATAATAAATTTACTAGAAAGAAAATAATGATTATGGGCTGGAGAGATGGTTCAGTGGTTAGGAGCACTGGCTGCTCTTGGAGAGGACCTGGGTTCGATTCCCAACACTCACATGGAGGCTAACAACTGTCCATAACTCCAATTGCAGGGGATCTGATGCCCTCTTCTGACCTCTGTGGGCATTGCAGGACACAGGTACACTTACACACATGCAGGCAATACACGCATACACATAAAATAAAAATAATAAATAAAAATTTTTAAGAGTTTAAAAAAATAGAAATACACTCATTGCATTAAAGACACCTTACCTTGTTGGAGTTTTCTAATAAAAACTGGAATGTGTTCTGTATAGCTTGGCAAGTCTCTAGCTCAGTCCGGCTAAAGGCTATTAAATAATCCTTGAGGTGATCATACACATTTCCATCAAGAGCCTAGAGGAATAAATAAAAGTCCAAAAATTATAATAAAGCTATGGCATATAGTTCCTTTGTCTATAAGAAAAGCAGGAAAGTTCAATTTAAAATCTATTAATAAATTTACAGACTGTTATGTAATAGCAATGAACAATAAACAGTCACTTGGGAAATGCTGAATCTCTAATGAATAGCAACTAACAAAGGTAAAACCTAATATTGCTAAAGTTTAGAAAAAAATAGGACATTTGGGGAACAAAAACATATGGGTTCTGACCTTTGCCTGTTTGGTTATTAGCTTTCTGTAGATACTTCATGACAGTGAGATATAGGAAATTTACAAGGAATAAATAATAATAATAATAATAATGGATTCAGCACAGAGCCTGGGAACATATATTCAATAATCTCCTTCAATATTTCTCATCCATGATTTTCAGAATTATAAATTAGCATATATTCACTAATGAGTAGTCAGAGAAAAAAACATTAGAAATATTATGCACATTTATGTACAAGTTTTTGTTTGAGTATCTATGTGGAAATTACAGCTCAAAACATTCCTGTCAGACATATCTGAAACAAAGCTGAGAGGTCATGGGGAAAAACACTCAGGTCTCAACAACTGTTGCAAGAACTTTCCGGCCACATCAATCCAAAAAAACAGCTACCTTATCTTTAAAGTCCATATTTTTTCTTCTTAGCAACTGACAGACTGGCATGTAGCTAGCGTTGCAGAGTGTCTATGCTGTTCACCAATCAGAGCTCGCCAGCTCCCGAAAACACACAGAGTGCCAATGAATGTTCTTTCATAATGCCATGAGTACATTTCTTTGTCCCAACAAAACTGCCAAGCTTTCTTTTGTTTCTGGACATTCTAGAGGCATTCTAGCATGTGTACATATATATATGTCCCGGATTACAATTATGCCCAAATAAAATATTGCTGATTGAAGATTCACCTCTATGTTTATTTCAAATTGGCACCTGCTTCAAGTTCTCTTGGGAATACACCTAAGCATGGAATTGCTGGGTCATGTGGCAATTTTGTGTTTTTCACAATGGCTATACCTTATCAACAACACATGTAGGTTCTGACTTCTTGATATCCTTGCCACAAAACTCGTGTGTGTGTGTGTGTGTGTGTGTGTGTGTGTGTGTGTGTGTGTGTGTGTGTTCTGCTTTGTGTTTTAAGTCACCAAAGCCATTTTAGTGGCTGGAACATGGTATCTCACTGTGACTCTAATTTTTCATTTCTCAAGTTACTAATGATACCAAACATCCTCTCATGTGTTTACTGGATATTTATGTATTTTCTTTGGAGAAGTATCTATTTAAGTCTTTGACTCTTTTGGTTTGTTTTTTGAGACAGTAGTTGAAATTCAACTTGAACTTAGTATGCAGCTACTTATGACCTTGCACTATTTATTTATTTATATATTTATTTATTTTATATTTTGATCTTTTTGAGACAGGGTCTCCCTGTAGCCCCAGCTGTCCTGGAACTCACTATGTAGACCAGGCTGGCCTTGAACTCACAGAGTTCCGCCTGCCTCTGCCTCCCAAGTGCTGGGATTAAAGATGTGTGCCACCACGCCCGGCATGATCTTGCTCTTTTAAAGAAATATTTGTTTATTGTGTGTGTGCATGCATGCACAAGTGTGTGCGTGTCTGTCTGTGTGCATGTAGGCACACACGTCCTATGGCACACGTGGGGAGGTCAGAGGACAATTGCGGAGAGTTGGTTCCTTCCTGCTTACACTGAAGGCTATACGGATCAAACTCAAGCTGTCAGGCCTGTGCAGAAGTGCCTCCAACAAACTTGCTGGCCTAACCCTGAACTTCTGATCCTTCTGATTCCATTTGGGATTACAAGGCATGTGCCACCATGCCCGGTTTATGCTGTGATGGGGATCGAACCCAGGGCTTTGTGCACGCTGGGCAAACAGCTACTTCCCCAGCTCCAGCTCCGACTCATAGTTTTAAATTTTTATCTCTTTGTTTTCCAGTTCTAAGAATTTTTTTAAAAAAGATTTATTTTGGGGGGACTGGAGAGATGGCTCAGCGGTCGAGAACACTGACTGCTCTTGCAGAAGACCAGGATTCGAATCCCAGCACCCACATGACAGCTAACAATTGTCTGTAACTCCAATTCCAGGGGATCTGACAGTCTCTTCTGTCCTCTGCAGGCATTTAATGACATGGGCACACTTACCTACATGCAGGCAATACACATATACATATAAAATATAAGAAGAATAAAGATTTATTTTTATTTTTTATGTGTATGAATGTTTTTCTCTTGGTCGTTTTTGTTTTTGAAACAGGGTTTCCCTGTAGCCCCAGCTGGTCTGGAACTCACTATGTAGACCAGGCTGGCCTTGAACTCACTATGTAGACCAGGCTGGCCTTGAACTCACAGAGATCTGTCTGCCTCTGCCTCCAAAGTGCTGGGACTACAGGCATGCACCACCACACCTGACATGTATGAGTGTTTTGTCTGCATGTATGTGTACCATGTGTGTGCCTGGTGCCCACAGAATCCAAAAGAGCGTATTGGATTTCCTGGAATTGGAGTTATAGATGGTTGTGAACTACTATATGGGTGCTGGAAACCAAACCTGGGTCCTCTGCAAGAGTAACTGGTGCTCTTAACTGCTAAGTAATCTCTCTAGTCCCTGTAATGATTCTTTGTATATTGTAGATACTAGACTTTTGTAAGACAAATAATTTATAATTATTTCCTCTCATTTTGTAGGCTATCTTTTTACTTTCTCAAGTATCTTCTGAAAGATGGAAGTTTTAAATTTTGATGTTTTCTAATATTGCTATCTTTTTATTGTTTGTATGTTGGTGATTTTTATAAGAATCATCTATAGAAGTTTTATGATCCTTTCTCTATTTTGAGCTTGGCCATTGCATAAAGTTTTGAGTATAAAACTGATTTTGCCGGTTGTGGTGGCACACGCCTGTAGGCCCAGCACTCAGGAGTCAGAGGCATGGGGATCTCTGAGTTTGAGGCCAGCCTGGTCTACACAGTGAGTTCAAGGCCAGCTGAGGCTACAGTGAGACCCTGTCTCAAAAAGATCAAAACAAAACAAAACAACCTCATTTTAAAAAATTCTGTACTCAAGGTATTGGGTAATAAAGTGGCACCGTCTACAGTACTTGTGTCACTAGATGGCACCATTGAGCACTATAAATTCAGACAGTACAAGCACCTTAAAATTTCCATGTAATTATGGAACATTACCAGACAATGTGTTGGGGTGGAATAAAAATTCCTACCTTAAATCATGATTTTCACGAGCTTGTTTTAAAAAGGAACATATTAGAGGCTGGAGAGATGGCTCAGTGGTTAAGAGCACTGGCTGCTCTTCCAGGTGACCCAGGTTTGGTTTCCAGCACCCTTATGGTGGCTAACAACCCTTAACTCCGATTACAGGGGACCTGATGCCCTCTTCTGGTCTTTACAGACATTATATAGATGAGCTGCATCTACATACATGAAGGCAAAACACCCATACACATTAAAAAAAAAAAAAATCCGCTGGGCATGGTGGCACATGCTTTTAATCCCAGCACTTGGGAGGCGGAGGCAGGCGGATGTCTGTGAGTTAAAGGCCAGCCTGGTCTACATAGTGAGTTCCAGGACAGCTGGGGCTACAGGGAGACCCTGTCTCAAAAAGAGACCAAAAAAAAAAATCCAAAAAAATTTTTTTAAAGGAACATACACTTTCTGATAGGAAACTTTTGGCTTAGAAATGTTCTCAGTCGCCCATCATAATTTTGTAGGAAGCCATTAAAACTCTTTGCTTATGTACAATACAAGATAATAAAGGAATTGTGAACTAATAAAACAAAAACCCCGAAGGCATGCATTTTAAGGTGAACCAAATGCCACGCAGTTTGAATGATCTTGGTACTGAATGCCAAATGTACCTAGATGCGGATGAGTGACAAGAAGCAGGAAATAAAAGTCAAAACCTTCAAAAATGTATTAGTTAACTAATTAATTTAGTGCTTAGGGATTGAATCCTAGTGTTTAACACGTCCAAAGCACACACTCTACCACTGAGGTACATTCCTAACCCTCAAAGTCCTTTTGCTATTTCTCATCTGGATTATTGCAGCAATCTCCTATGGCCCTACAGCCATCCAGTTGCCTTGGTAATCTGCTTCGCACTGCAGCTGGGTGCGTGCTTCTAAACTTCATATTTTACTTGACTGCTCAACAATGTTCACTGGCTACAAATCACATTCAGGAGAAAGTATTGTTTGCTTGTTTGTCCTCATCTTTACCATGGGCTGCATGATTTGGACTTGGCTCACCTCTGAGGTTCTCCCTCTCTCTTT
>NW_008355472.1:1487910-1533162 GCF_000622305.1 Nannospalax galili | reverse complement strand
TTGGCCTTTTTGAGACAGGGTCTCCCTGTAGCCTCAGCTGTCCTGGAAATCACTATGTAGACCAGGCTGGCCTTGAACTCACAGAGATCCGCCTGCCTCTGTCTCCTGAGTGCTGGGATTAAAGGTGAATGCCACCACACCCGGCCTCCTCTGAGGCTCTTTTCTCATCCATTCCCCATTTCCCATCCCTTCTGCACTTTCCTAAAGTGGCTCCACTAGTCTTTTTATTGCCTCTGAGCTTTCACAATGCTCTTTCTGTGCCCCCTCTCCTTGTTTTACTCATTCTTATTCATCCTTAAGATCTCCCCTGGATACCAGGAACTCTAGATGTCTGTTATTTTACCTCATGGCATAACCTTGTGCTTATGATAGACACTTGTCTTTCCTTTGGTTCTTTTCAAAATATTTTACATCTATGCAATGCCTATGGAGGCCAGAAGAGGGTGTTGGACCCCTGGGACAGGAATTATGAATAGTTTTGAGTTGCCATATGAGTGCTGAGAACTGACTGGGTTCTCTGCATGGGCAGCCAGTGCCCTTAACTGCTAGCCATCTCTCCAGCCCCTTTCCTTTGGTGCTAAGCCCTCTGAGGGAGGGATCACATTAGCTAGTTTAGCTTTGAATCTTCTGTGCCAAGTATGGAGCTAGACATACTGATAATTCTTAATGAATATCTGTTCTACAAAAAACACAGTGCACCAGAATTTACAAGTTTAAAATATGTATGAACCCACACTGAACTCCATGACTGAAAAGCCTGATGATATTAACATTAGCAAAAGAGAAGCAACTGATTTCACAAAACTATGTCCAATGCAGGAGTTTTCAAACTTAAAAAACCTTTTTTAAAGATTTTTTTATGTTTATGTATATGTATGTGCACCATGTGTGTGCCTGGTGCCCAGAGAGACCAGAAGAAAGCGTTGCGTATACTGGAACTAGAGTTACAGTAAGTAGCTGTGACCCTCCATGTGGGAGCTGGGAATGGAATCTGGGTCCTCTCCAAGAGCAGCAAATGCTCTCAACTGCTGAGCCATTCCCTCAGTCCCCTCAAGTCAAAAAAAAAAAAATGTAGCGTGTATGTGTACATGAGTGTGTGTGTAAGTCAGAGACTAGTTTACAAGAATGTGCTCCCTTGTTTCTTTATATGGGTTACAGGGATAGTACTCAGGTCACCAGGCTTGTATGACAAACACCTTAAAAAAACCCATTGTGCCATCTAACCATTCCAGCTTTTAAACTTTAGTAGTGGCATCTTACTCAAAATTCTAAGACAACACATACATAACTTAGCATGACTTCTTCCTTCTATCATTACAAAATGATAACTGAAGACCTATCATCCATACACCAAACTGTGACTTTTGTTTACATTTTAAGGAAAACCTTGATTCATGTAGATAACCGATTTAAGTAACTGAATAACTCTGCCTTCTTATATTTGTTTCTCTTCAACTAAACAGATCAAAAACCTTACAGTAGACAGCTTTTACTCCAAACTGAATCAAGTACAACCCAAATGCTGGATGTGTTTCTTATAAATTTAAAGAACTATTTTAAATGATAAAGCATCACAACAATAAAGGTGTGACATTATCATGTATGGTAATGGTACATAGGAATTCATGGAAGCTGAATTGCTGTTTTCTCTGTTGTGCAATTTACTAGACAAGTCATCCAAAGTAAACATTTCAAAACTTTTGATGTTTTTCAAACTTTTGACTTTTAAATACTTTTTAGGAAAAGACTTCTGTAATATCTAAATTGAGAAATATAGGTCTAAAACATTTGAATGGTCCAGCAATGCTTTTGTCTTTTTTTTTTTATTAATGAATTTGAATGCGAAAAGCAGTTTCCCCCCCACCCTCAGCTATAGACTAAACAGAAATGTTCCTTACACCTTCTTTCTGCCTCTTTTACTCATTATAGCTGCCTGACCCCTAAAATCCTTTGAGTATGGAACCTGAGCTCCTAAGGGCAAATACTCAAAATAGGGAGAGAAAAAGGGGGTATGCTAAAGGCAAATTCAGAACCTTAGAATTCTAGACTGTTCTACTCAACATTTACACTACAGAAAAAGTATAAATCTCCTGGAACTTGCTCAAAGAGGAAAATCATGATGAGCTAGGAATTAGGAGGAAAAAAATGTCATTTTCTAAGCATTTGATGCAATTTCCTGTCAAGAGAGAACTTTAAACAGTGGTCTCCTTATTTAGATTCAGGAAGGCCATAGACTCTGTACTCAGAGTTGTAGTGAAATCTCCTGAGTTTCCTTAATGCAGTCTAAAAAACAAACTCCTTTTTCTCAGAAAGCTATGGGCATTTCTAAAATAGTCCTAGGCAAAAGTCAAGAAAATAAATACCAAGATGATAAATGTGAGCTGTCTTAAAATTAAATCATGAAATCCTACAGTCCTTTACTGATGCTGAAAGAAAACTTGCTGCCAGCTTGCTTTTGTTTATCTTCTTCAGAAACCCCCAAGTTGTATCACTAAAGAAAAAGTAGCTTTTTTTAAATACATAAATTTAAAGAAATCAAAGCAAGTCTTTGGCTACATTTGCTTAACTAAATACCTTAACCTGATTGAATCTGCAAATTGATACAAAGTAAAATTAGAAACACTTTACCTACTTTTATACTTGGCTGTTTTATTTAAAAGCTCTGAGTTACTTTAGGTTCTGTGAAAGAGGAAGAAAATAAGACAGTTTATACCTGTGAATTTAGCCAAGCTATCTACTTGAATATCTACTGCATGCAAGAGAAGTCAGAGGCTGAGAGAGGTTTGCAGAATTATTCATGGTCATGTAGTTGTGAGTGTACAATGCAGACTTAGGTTGCAGAGCCACTCACTACAGCATGGGCCAAGGAAAGCCTTAAACTGCACACACTTGCACTGGTACCCCAATCCCACCACATTCTAGCAACATTACTTAGAAGACACTGAGCCTTCTGGACTTTCCTGATCTGATGGAGTCAAAAGAGTGTATTACTTATTTTTAAAAAATGGTTATCACATGATTATGATAAAAACCTCATTCACTTCCCTTTTACTATAGTAAAGGATTTTAGGGACAGAATTGGTTTCAGACCTGACCCCATTTTGCATTTATGAAGTGTAATCTATTTCCTCATCTATAAAATTAAATAGTATCTTCTCATGAAATCTGTTAAATAGGTATTTTTATGTAATTTTAATTTCCTCATTTCTTTCACCATGGGTTTTGTGTTTTTTTGTTTTTTGTTTTTTTGAAACAGGGTTTCCCTGTAGTCCCAGCTGTCCTGGAACTCACTACGTAGACCAGGCTGGCTTGAACTCAGAGGTATGCTTGCCTCTGCCTCTAGGTGCTAGGATTAAAGGCATGTGCCACCATACCCAGCTCTTTCATCATATTTTTAGGAATGATGATTGTAATGCTTGTCTGGAGATTACAATTAACATCTTATTTCAAAACAATCTGGTTTGGATTAATACCGCTTAATTTTAACAACAAACAACAACTTTGCTCCTTTATTGCTCCAATCTCTCCCTTTTCTATGCTATTGTCATGCAAATGTATCTTTATTCACTATATACCCATCAAAATATTTTATAGTTGTTTTATGCACTGACTTTTTTGTTCTTTTAAAACTAGATCTCATGTAGCCAAGGCTGGTCTTGAACCTGCTATGTAACTGAAACTGGCCTTGAAATCATGAATCTCCTGCCTCCACTTCTCAAATGCTAAGATCACATGGGTGTGGCACCCCACATCCAGATTTATGTACTGCCTTTTAAAGCAGCTCTGTATTATCCACTCTTTGTCGGACTGGATAACTGTAATACATTTTAAGTTCACAGACTCTTCTACTAGCTCAGTTTGCTGCTAAATATTTCAGTATGTATGAATGTATGTATGTATTTTGGCAGTGCTGGGGATCCAACTCAGGGCTTTAACAAGCTAGATAAGTACTCTAAGCTACATTCTAGCCCAGTCACTTTTTAACTTCAAAACTTCTACTTGATTCCCTTTTATAATTTCTAGTTCTTTATTGATTTTCTATTTGGTAAGCTTCATTTTCATACTTACCTTTAGTTCTTTAGACATGGTTCCTTTTAGCTCTTTGAATACATTTTTTTGTTGTTGTTGTTTGAGATAGGGTCTCCCTGTAGCCCTAGCTGGCCTAGAACTCGCTATGTAGACCAGGCTGGCCTCGATCTCACAGAGATCAACCTATCTCTGCCTCCCGGGTGTTGGGATTAAAGGTGTACACCACATCAGGCAAAGGTAGGCAACTTTAAATCTGTGTCTAGAGGGTTTCAGGAATAGACTTCCTCAGGGACATTTTCTTTCTTTTTTGATTAAAATTTTTTCTACATTCACTTATTTTGTGTGTATGGGTATACACATGCCATGGCACACATGTGGAGGTCAGAGGACAATTTGTGGGAGTTGGTTCTCTCCTCCCATCATGTGAGTTCTGGGGACCACTCAGGTAGTCAGGTTTGGCAGTAAGTGCTGTTACTTGTTCAGACATCTAGGCTGACACATTGTATTGACTCCTCTTTTTTTTCCTGTCTATGGGTTACTCATTCCTGCTTCTTTACATACGTCATAGCTCTTCTGCTAAAAACTAAACATTTAAATAGCAGATTTTTGCTCAATAACCATTCCATCCTAAAGAGGAGTGCTTTCTTAGCAATGGTCCTGACAACCCTCAAGCCAGTGAAGACATGGACACAGCTGTACAGCTGGAAGCATACAAAGGCTGATCTAGAAACACTTCTAAGGGAAGCTATGGCAGTTTAGATCTGCAGATGCCTAAACCAGAGAAACTTATACATAGGATTGCTGCAAACAGAACTCTTGACATTCCAACTGGTCCAAGAATTCTCATATTTTGGGCATCTCCTGGACCACGCTCACCAACCACTCAAAGGGAGGTCTCTTCTGTCTGGCACTGTGTTCCTTGCCAAGCAGCTCCCATATGCACTTATGTTTAGACACTGTACGATCTCTAGATGGGCTGACTAGACTATAGTGGATGAATTTACACTGAAGGGCATCGGGGTACAAATGCTTGACTAGATAGGATTTAACATGTATGGTGGAATACATGGGGCCCAGTAGGGGGACAGAGAAGCATGTCTAAATTTGGTTAAGAACTCTTGTATAAAACTATAATAGCTCAAGTCGCACATGGTGGTGCATGCCTTTAGTTCCAGCACTCAGGAGGCAGAGGTAGGTAGATTTCTGCAAGTTCAAGGCCAGCTGGGGCTACAGGAAGACTCTGTCTTAAAAAGACCAAAAAACAAAACAAAACAAAAAACCCTACAAAAGCTCAATAAACAATGTTTAAAAAGAATTCTCATATTTTGGTTGTGTTATTTAAATGGTACCTTTTGTGTGCATTTTTGACACTAAAGTATTGACATATCTAACAGTACTTAGCATGAAGAATATAAAGCTGTATTCTGTATTATTGATGTTGATAAGTTGAGTGTCCTTTGTGTCAACATTTTAGGGAATAGTACAAATTTCTTAAGAGACACAAGATCACTATGGAAAGGAAACTGTTTCTGTTACACATTCTCATTGCTCTTTTCCTAGACAGCAACTGGTGGTGGCACTGAATGTTCTGATCCTTTCCAGTGTCACAGAAGCTTCTGACAGGAACAAATTTAGGCAAATACTATACCTTTATGTGACAGAAAATTTCTTCATGCCTGCCTTATCTATAAATTTGTAATATGACAAGAAAGAGGAGTCTGTAATACACACAATAATAAAATGATTTTATTCAATGGTGTAATTAAGTATTTCCTGAGAATTTGAAGATTGGGTTTGTATGTGTGCTTTCAGTACACAACTATGAGAAACTAGCACTGACACTAAGCATGCTCTAGGACAATTTTAATTACATAGGGGAATAAAAGAGAGGCATTTAGATAAACATGGAGGTTTAAGAAAGAATTTTCTAAAGGAAATGATGCCTGACTATGCTCTCTGTTACAGGTTCAGTATCTCTAATCCAAAAACCTGAAATATCTTCTATAGACTTGGCCCTCAGTTGATGCACTGTTTAGGAGGTGGTATAAACTTTGGGAGGTAGGGCATAGCCACAGAGAGCAGGTCACTTGAAACATGACTTTGAAGGTTATACCTGGTTCCTGGTCCCTTCCATTTCCTCTATTTCATGGCCTCCTGAGGTGAACTGTTGTGCTTTACTGTGTCCTCTCATCAGATATCTCCAAAACAATGAGCTAAAATAAATCTTTCTTCCCCTTTTAAGTTGTTCATGCCAGGCACTTTTATCACAGTGATGATGAAGTCTGACTAACACAGCAAAATTTCAAACCCTGAAATCTGAAACTATTCTGTGCCATGATTCTCAAAGATTTTGGATTTTAGAACAATTGAAATTTCCAGATTAGGGATCCTTAACTATGAAAATGTTCTAAAATCTGAACCCCTCCACCCCAAAATTTGAAACAGTTCTGGTCCCAAACAATTCAGATAAGACATTTCTAATTTGTATTATACTTGGCACTATGGGAAATACAGAACATGAAATAAAATATATGACAATTGCTAGGCGTGGTGGCGCATGCCTTTAATCCCAGCACTTGGGAGGCAGAGGCAGGTGGATCTCTATGAGTTTGAGGCCAGCCTGGTCTCTATAGCGAATCCAGGCCAGCTGGGGCTACAAGGAGACCCTGTCTCAAAAAGCCCCCCCCGCCAAAAGGATAATGTCATATGAGTAGTTAAGGGAAACAACAGATTAATGTCGGCTGGTGTCTTAAGGAACTGTCTCCAAGGGTGGCATGAACTAAGACAGGGAAAAAACATTCTGGGAGGAGAAAGACATGCCCAGCACCTTCAATGACTCAGTTGTCAGAAGTAAAATAAGAGTACAGAAGGCAGAGTCAAGGAAGTAAAATAGGCTTAGATTTTCAACCCCAAAATTTGTATTAGAATTCAAGTGTTAGCACAACAGTGACTGTTAGACAAATTTGTCTTCACAAGTCCATGGCTTGAAGATCTGAGAAAGTTCAAAGATTTAGACAAGAGTCCATGGTGTTTGCTTAGGAGGGAAAACAGCAATAGCAGGCTTAGAAAGACCGAAACACAATGCCATGTGTCCTGTACTCTCTTCTAAGTGTCAAGGTGTGCCCAAAGCCAGCAACATGCATTAGGGACTTGCAAGGTGTTCTCTGCTAGAGGGCAAGAAGGACAAGCAGCTCACAGCATCCTACCAGCTGGGACAGTTTAGGTATCTTCCACAGGTAGTGAGCGAGTCTTCTCAGGAGTATCAGCAGAGGCTCAACTTTCATCCTCATTCTACCGAAACTGCATGGGAAAGAGCTTAGTCTTCAAAGTTCCTCAGGATCGCATTAGGTACTCCTTTTTTTCAGAGAACAGCTCAGTTCTTTACCAATGAAGTCAGTAAGTTATTAAAGGTAATCTAAGATTGGTTTACCTTTATGATAATTTTTTTCTTAGTAAATCAACTTGGTAGGTTTTTAAGTGACCTCCGAGTTATCCTTTAAAGTAATTTAAAAAAATTTTTTTAGACAAGGTCATAATTTGTAGACAAAGCTGGCCTGGTACTTAAAATGTAGCACAGGCTAGTCTTAAACACACAATAATCCTCCTGTTTTAGCCTCCTGAGTGCTGAGATTACAGAGATGCATCATCACACTTAGAATTATTGTTACTTTTTTTGTCTTTTTGAGACAGGGTCTCTTTGTAGTCCCAGCTGACCTGAACTCACTATGTAGCGCAGGCTGGCCTTGAACTCACATGGATCCACCTGCCTAGTGCTGGGACTAAAGGAATGCACCACCACACCCGGCCCACACTTTGAATTATTTTTATGTTTTCTTTAAAATAAAATTCAGTTAGATAACAAGTTTTGATCTTATACTTAATACAAACTGACTATACTACTAAACTTAATATAAACTGACTATACTACAAAACAGTAATGTAAGGTATTTTAAAAGTTTAATACTTCAGCCAAATTATACTTTTTTGATATTTATTCAGAATATTAAATCCTTCAAGTATAAAGAATGAAAAAAAATCTTGGCTTTCCTCACTAGAAATACATGTCTATACAGAAGTCAATTCAAACAAAAACTTCTGCTGAGCTAAGCAATATTTGAATTACAGAAAGAAAAAGACATCAGCTAAAGACATTTAAGAAGGAAGAAATGCAAGATTCATTTCTCAATAGCCTAAAAACTTATTCACCCCCCTCAAATGACTAAAACTGTGGCTGTATAAATTGGGTTTCAAATATCTATCTATCTATCTATCTATCTATCTATCTATCTATCTATCTATCTATCATCTATCTATCAATCATCTATCTATCTTCATTTTCTTTAAAGGGTTTTAGAGATCTATACAGGTATTAAAAGTTGACATTCTAACCAGTAAAAAGCACTTCCATTTCTCTGCTAAATTTCTATTTCTTGGAGAAAATTCTCTATCTTTTAGGAAACCCAAAAGATAGGGCTGTTGACTCTTCCCATAAGCAAGCAGGAAAGTTCCAGAGCTTCTTTGGGAACATCTGTGCACTGCTTACACAGCCCATCTGGCAAGAGCTTCTAGTGTCTGGAAGACTGGTGCAATAACCTTCACCTAGAAAGTGCAAGCAAGTCCAAACTGAAAAACATCTATGACCCAACAGTTGACTGTTGGTTCTAATGTCACAGAAGTTTTTTTGTTTGTTTTGTTTTTTTGGTCGTTTTGCTGTAGCTGTAGCCCCAGTTGGCCTGGAACTCACTATGTAGACTAGGCTGGACTTGAACTCTGGACTTGGCCTGCCCCTACCTCCTGAGTGCTGGGATTAAAGGCGTGTGCCACCACGCCCAGGGACAAATAAGTTTTAGTAAGTAGGAAAGAACTTTGATATCAGCCCTAGTCTTTTAAACTCATAATTACTAAGATTCCAAAGACAAAGATCCCAAAATAGTTTTTAAATGAAATTTTGTGTTTCTACTCATCACAAAACATACTATATTTTCAATCGTAAAAGGCCTTTTTTATTTTATTATTTTTTTAACTTTAAAAAATTATAGAGAATTTCATACATGCATATAAGGTGTTTTGATCAAATCCATGCCCACCCCCTCCCCTCCAACTCTTCCCGTATCTCCCCATCACTTTTTTTTGACAACTTCATCTTTTCTTTTCCTTCCTTCCTTCCTTCCTTCCTTCCTTCCTTCCTTCCTTCCTTCCTTCCTCCCTTATTCTTTCTTCTTCTTTCATATATTTTTTTCTATGGGGCTTTTGGCTACTTTAACACTCCCCCTCTGAAGAGGTAACCCTAAAATCTTTTAGGAATTAGATAAAAGCTCCCAAATACTTTTGACATATAAAAGGCCTTTTATAAAGCATGTTACTCCTTTAGTGATATGAACAGCTTTGATTAGAAACATGCTTATCTATAAAATCTGGTCCACATAGTAAATTCCAGGGTAGCTGAGGCTACAGTGAGACCCTGCCTCAAAACAAACAACACACACACACACACACACACACACACACAATTTAAAAATAAGAATTCACAGACTAGGAGATAAATACAGACTGATAAATAACTTGTATTTAGAATATAAGGCTCATAATTCAGCAAGAAACTGAGAGGGAGGGGGAGCCTAAGAGTTGGAGGGAGGAAAAAAGGGATGGAAATGATGGAAATACAGTACTTGCATTTGAAATACTCAAAAAATTAAATTATATAAAACTGAAAGCAACTAAAACATTTAAAAAATATTCACTATTTGCAAATGTGATAATAGGCAATAATTTAGGTTGCGTACAAATGATGTCATGAAAATATGTGGTTCAAGATCTTTTTATTTTTTATTTTAATTCTATATGTAGAACCGCAAAGCAAAGTTTAAGTTTTTGTGACTTTGGGCAGTCTTTAGGTAAAGTATTTCTTATCTTTCTAAATATATACCTCTGTCAGTGTAGGGGTTTGTTTTTTATTTGTTACAATTTTATTTTTAATATAGAAAATATTTAAAACATACGTGTTCATAAGTCAAATCCACTAAGTCAAGCATTCTGACTTCCATAGGTAACTTAAGCCTTTGCCTCCTTCTCACCCTGCCCATCACTTCATCTGTCACTCTTCATTTCCCCCCTTTTCATTAGAACTATTAATCACTAACCCAAGGTAATGTGAATTTCACCTCTACTGCCTTCCCATAATCAAAAGTAAACCCCTTAATGATTGGTGAAATCAGAAAACCAAGAAGCAGAGGGAACTTTTTTTTTTTTTGTCTTTTTGAGACAGGGTCTCCCTGTAGCCTCAGCTGTCCTGGAATTCACTATGTAGACCAGGCTGGCCTTGAACTCACAGAGATCCGCCTGCCTCTGCCTCCTGAGTGCTGGGATTAAAGGCAGGAGCCACCACGCCTGGCTATACCGGGAACTTTTTTTAAGGTTATTAAAGTTATACATGAACTAATTTCCTACAGAATTACAAATCCTCTTTCCAAGATTTTAACCTTCTATGCTTATGCCTCCTATGATATCCTCTTATTCTGTGCTGCATGTCCTCATTCAGCTGCTTACAAATCTTGTTCCTCATATAATTTAATTTGTTGAGTATTTCAAACACAAGTACTGTATTTCCATCATTTCCACTCCTCCCTCTATTTCCTCCAGCTCTTCCCATGTGCCTCCACTCCGTCTCAAGTTCGTGACTATATATAGTCCATTAAGTGTTGCTCATACATACATACTTTTAGGGCTGACCACTTGGGATTGGATAACCTATCAGGGAGCTTGTCCCTGGAGAAAATGGATTCTCCCTCTCTTAGCAGTCACTGCCTGTAGTTCTTCATCTAGTGGTGGGGACCTTGTGAAATTTCCCCCACCTACACTGGCATGTCAACTGGTGCTGCGGTTATGCAGGTTCTTGTTAAGGCAGCCATACTGTTGAGAGGTCATGAGTGCAGCTTCCCTGTCATGTCTGGAATACACTATCCAAAAGCAGGTATCCTGGTCCTCCAGTTCTTAAAATCCTTTTTTTTCGTCTTTTTGAGACAGGGTCTCTCTGTAGCCCCAGCTAGCCTGGAACTCCCTATGTAGACCAAACTGGCCTTGAACTCAGAGATCTGCCTGCCTCTGCCTCCCGAGTGCTGGGATTAAAGGAGAGTGCCACCATGCCTGACTCAGTTCTTACAATCTTTCTGCCCCCCAATTTCGATGTCCCCTAAACCTTAGGAGAAGAGGTTGTACTGTAGATTTATTAATTGGAGCTGGGTACCTCATGGTCACTTGTTCTCTGCAATATGACCAATTATGAAACTCTGTAATACTGTCCGTTACAAAAATAAGCTCCTTTGATGAGAGGTGAGAGCTATACTATTTGTGGTCATAAGGGTATGTATTCAGAATACATTTAGAAATCATATTGCTTTAGGAAAATGGCAGTAGTAGGTTTTCTTCTAGGGTCTATGACCTCTCCAGACATGAGTATTTGGTCAGGTTTATAGTATCACTAGCTAATGGAAATTTTGGTTGCTTCCAGTTTTTGACTACTGTGAGTACTTTTATGAGCATCTGGACAACACAGTTTTTGTTTGAGCACCCATTTCTGAATCTGTTGATATATACTGAGGGATGAAATTGTTGGGTCACAAAACAATTCCATTCACTAGTTAGAAAAACTGCTGAACTGCTTAACTGCATTAGAGCTTACATTCTTACCAAATTATTACATGTCATCATCAACAGCTGTGATTTCCTTTTCCTTTTAAAAGATTCTAGCCAGTCTAAGTGCATATATATGTAGTGGTATTTCACTCTAGTTTTGAACTGCATTTACCTAATGACTAATGTTGTTAAGCATCTTTCCATACTTTCTTTAAAAAAATTATTAAAACCCATGTTCTGTCTTAAAGAGTGGATTGTCTTTTCATTATTGAATTTTCCTATATGATAATTTGTATGTGTGTGTGCATGTGTGTGTGTGTGTGTGTGTGCGTGTGCGTGTGTGTGTGTGTGTGTGCGTGTTGAGACAGGATCTCATACAGCTTGGGCTGGCCTCCAACTCAAGGATGGCCTTGAACTCCTGACCTTCCTGAATCAACCTCTCACATGCTGGGATCATAGGTATGCGCCAACACGTACAGCTTCAGATGTGCTTTTTGGAATTTTTTTCCATTCTGTGGTTGTCTTTTCATTTTCTTCATAGATTCCTTTTATGCATAAATGCTTTCAATTTGGCAATCTCCCCATCCCCTTTGGTTGACTGTGCTTTTCATGATATTTAAGAAAGCACTTTCTAAAAGTCATATAGACTTATACTTTATTCCCTGAGAGTTTTATGGTTTTAGCATTGACCTTTAGGTCTTTAGCTGATTTTGAAATTTTATACATAATAGGCGAGGTCTAAACAGTCTTTGCATGTGGACATTCAGTTTTGGCTGTACTACTTGATGAAAGAACATTGTTTCCTCCATCAAATGGTTTTGGTATCCTGCTGAAAAATCAATTAACCATTAACTAGTCTTTTGCATTCTTCTTTTTTGGTTTTGAGCCTGAGCCTTTAATGGCTGTGCCAGCTCTCCAGCGACCCCCCCCACACTTTAATTATTTTTATTGCATGTGTATGAGGGTATTCCTGCATGTGTACAAGTGTACCTTTTTTGTGCAATGCCCACAGAGGTCTGAACAGGGAGTTGGATGCCCTGGAACTGGAGTTATGGACAACTGTTAACTACCATGTGGGTGCTGGGACTCAAACCCAGGTCCTCTTCAAGAGCAGCCAGTACTCTTAACTGCAGAGCTATCTCTCCAGTCCCTCTATTTCTCTTTTTAAAAAAAAACTGAATATGTAGTTTCTCTTCGGTGCTTTAATTTCTCACATCGATTTATGGGAACTTGTTTAGTCCTATGCTCCTATGTGACTTATCAGATATTTAGAGGCAGCACAAAGAGTAGCTGTGGCAGAAACTATTTCTGTTGTCCACCAAAACCTGATCTTCCTTTTTCCTTGGGTACTTGGTGAGACTGCACTTCCTAGCCTCCTTAGTATTGTTAGGGATGGCCATGCAACTAAACTTTCTCTATTGCAACATAAGAAAAGTAATTAACACATTCCACTTTCCAGACTAGAGCTCAGGAAAGCAGGCATGTCTTTTCTGTGTTCTTTTTCTCTTACTGGCTAGCTAGAATCCAAGTAAGTCAGTGCCTTAGCTTTGGTCAGGCAAATCTCCCCTTCTAACATGAGGAAGAAGGGGAAGCCACCTGCTACATGGATCCTTGAATAACTTCACGAAGCAGAACCCACTCCTCTACCCTTAACTAGTTACATAAAGTAATTAAAATTTATCTTGTATAAAACACTATTTTTAGGGGTCTCCCTATTTTAGTTTAGTTTTTATTCTAAGTAATATAGAATTAATAACTTGCAGTGGGAAGCTGCTGTAACAGAAGACTAGTGGAGGTTGTATCTGCTAAGCAACAGAGAAGTAAACAGTAAGGAAACATGCTATAGACTGGGAAGCAAGTAATGCCTACCATACCGTAATACTGCTGCCTGTGGTTAACAGGGAAGCAGGCTAGCGTTGGAGATCATGTACTCTAGGGCAGCATTTCTAACTCTTCTACCTGCTGGGATTTTTGCTTAGATGTAAAATACAAGGCTTGGCATTTAGCTCAATAAATGCAGCTATTGTTATTGTCATAATCTGTATTTTCCCACATGGTACTTACCTTTGCTAGAATACTTTAGAATCTCACCTTAATACTAAGATTGGATAAATATTCAGCCATATTTTTGTCTATTTATCTTTAACAAACCTATCATTAACTTTAGTCTGGTATGATGCAAAAACCAATTTTCGAGTGCCTTGACATCATATCCTTCGTAATTGGTTACTTTCCCACTGATGTGAAGTATACCTTTTCACAAATTGTATAAATTCTTTTTAAAAATATTTATTTATTATTTTTATTTTATGTGTATGAGTGTATTGCCTACATGTAGGTAAGTGTACCTGTGTCATGCAATGCCCGTGGAGGACAGAAGAGGCTGTTGGATCCCCTGGAACTGGAGTTATGGACAGTTGTTAGCTGCCATGTAGGTGCTGGAATTCGAACCTGGGTCTTCTACAAGAACAGTCTGTGTTCTTAACCACTGAGCCCCATAAATTCTCAATATCTAACTGCAATTAATCATACTCTCAGAGGACATAAGGCGAGAGGTCAGGATAGCAGATACCCATTTCCATAAGGCTGAGGGAAAATCCTACTTGACAAAAATACTGTAGCAATCATATGCTCCTTTCACTTAAAAAGACAACTTTCTGAATCCACATGTTTTCAGTTTTCTTAACAGCTACACTTTAGAACACTTCTATTTAGGGCAAGGACCAAAAAAATCCCCAGTTTCCGGTACAACTGTACATGTTTTACCATGTGAAGACAAAGGCAGGGAGGAAGAGCACTGTGAGTGTGTACTAGAAACTCCTCATGAACTGAAACTGTACTGGTCCTGCTTGGTCGCTCAGATGAATCAACCACTATTTTAATGCCAGAAAGATATACAAGCTCTCTAAGGGAAAACTAATCTAATTTTAGCCTTCAGTAGTTTAAAGACAATTCTACAACCTTTGTTGTTATTTACTTATACTCATCACCTTTACTTGGGTAAGAGAAATTAATATATAAGACCTTACTGATAGAGATAAAACCTCAAGTTACATTTAGAAGATGACAGAAAACAGAAAGAAAAATGAATACTTCAAAAATCCCTTTTAGCCAGGCATAGTGGCACACAACTTTAATCCCAACACTTGGTAGCCAGAGGCAGGTGGATCTTTGTGAAATTGAGGCTAGCCTGGTCTAGGCCAACTGGGGCTACAGGGAAGACTCTGTCTCAAAAAAGACCAAAAAAAAACCCAAACAACAAAAAAAAACCCCTCCTATCGCAACTCATGGACTGGATGTTGTTTAACTCCGATTCTGTAGATGAGCAAACAAGATCTCAATTAAGAAGATAGTAAAGTAATGGTAATCTACTCCGGAAGAAGGCTTTACGCAGAACAATATATTTTCATTCTCTCTCTTTTTCTGAAAAAAAATCTTACATTGTAATCCAGGCTGACTCAGAACTTACTGTGTAGCCCAGGCTAGCACCCAACCCATGGTGATTCTCTTTTCTCCATCACTCCCTACTCCCCAAGTGCTGGGATTTCAAGTCTGAGCTGCTATACCTGGCTTGATCTACTTTTTCTTACCATTAAGAGTTCACCCTCTCCCAGGCCTCAGATGCCCTGAGGATACCACTACTCTTTGACTAGTTCTACATATACTATATGCATGAAATTTCTTTCTTTTTTGTTTTTTTGAGACAGGGTCTCCCTGTAGCCCCAGCTGGCCTGGCATTCGCTATGTAGATCAGGCTGGCCTTGAACTCACAGAGATCTGCCTGCTTCTGCCTCCAGAGTGGTGGGATTAAAGGTGGGCACTAGTGCCATCACCCCCTGTGAAATTTCAAACACTGGATTACTAAAAGTGCAAAGGATAAGAGAAATTTATTAAATTATGGTATGACAATGGATGAAACAAAAATGGTAGCAAGTATTAAGAAAAACAGTGTGTCAGAAACTAAGACACCTGATAGTTCTAGATCAGAAAGGTTACTAAAGAAGGAAATTCTCTGAGAACATGGTGTGGAGAAGACCTGGCAGCAAGGTGAATCCCAGATCTTAGTGCTCCCAACACTTTTCACCATTTCTATTAATGGCTTCTGTTTTAAGATCTCTAATTTCAAGTTCAATTTTTTAAAAATATCCAAACTTTGAATGTTAATCCTCTTATATGAGTTTGGGGGCTTATTTGACAACACCAAATTGTGGTGTAAAACACCACATTTTTAATTCTATAAAAGATAATATGTCATAATAACAAATCTGGCACAGTACTGGCAAAAACCAGACACACAGATCAATGGACAGAATAGAGAATCCAGAAATAAGGCTGCACAGCTACAGCCACCTCATCGTTGACAAAATTTTCAAAAACATACATTGGAAAAAGGCAGCCATTAAAAAAAATGAAGCTTGGAAAACTGGACATCCATGTGTAAAAGAATGAAACCAGGTCTATACAGAATAGAGAATCCAGAAATAAGGCTGCACAGCTACAGCCACCTCATCGTTGACAAAATTTTCAAAAACATACATTGGAAAAAGGCAGCCATTAAAAAAAAATGAAGCTTGGAAAACTGGACATCCATGTGTAAAAGAATGAAACCAGGTCTATACCTGAACAAAAGTCAACTCAAAATGGAGCCAAGCTATGGAAGCAGCCTAGAAGGCTGTCAACAGAAGGATGGACAAGAATTGTAGAGGGCCAGTGAGATGTCTCAGCAGGAAAAGGTGCCTGCTGTAAAGTCTGACCACCTAGATTCAATCCCAGGAACCCACACGGTGGAAGGAGAGAAAGGACTCCTGAAAGTTGTCCTGTAGGAGGAAGGGTTCTAAAAGAAGTGGGGCAGAAGGGGTAAAAACAAAGTATAATGACATATAATGATATATATGTTACAGTGAAATCTATTATTTTGTATGCTAACTAAAGATAATGCTAACATGTCAAATTTCATCCAAATAAACTTATTAAGTATGAATCCAAAGAAAGCCATTCAACAAATACTATTTTTCATTTTTAATCTTTTAACTACTACATAAAAATTATACATATGATAGAGTACTATTTTAATGTTCTGATAAATGCCTGTGACAGAGACTGCCAGTGGATCTGGCTTAGCAGTCTCACAGACTCTAACCAGCTGTTACTAGTTTATCACAACTGCACTTAAATGAAATCTACGTGCCGTCCCCCTTCCTTTAAAGTTACAATTCTCAGCACAGAGGCATCCATTTTATAAGTCACCAAAAAAGTTCTCTTTGCCTTGAAGTCAGTGGTAGAAAGGGAGGATGGGTATAGCGTAGTGACAGAATAATGATGACTCCTCCAGGGTTTGAAATATATTCTGATAAGGATGCAGGTAAGAAAGGCTTTGATAAGAATTCCCAAGCTGTAGAGGGTTAACCAGAAATCTCAGTATGAATGGGCAATGAGCTGTGCTTAGGGAAAGCAGGACACACACTTCTTACCATTCTTTCCTACCTCCAATCTAAAATGCTTTCAGTTGGTTCCATCATAGAGTAAATGGATACATGGTGACCTGGGAATGGGAAGGCTCCCTACCTTCCCATTTCAGGCTGCCTCACACCTAATGTTTTTCACCCCCAACACTGGAGACTGGTCTTTAATATACATTTAAAAATGTAGCCTCTGCCCTCCCAACTCTTAGTTGCTCTACAGGTAGAGCGAACCAGGTGTTTCCGGGTAGTTCTGATGTCTATATTGGGTGCTGCTAAATATAGGAAGTATGTATAGTTGAGAAATAAACACTTTTGAGAACTGAATCTTAAGTGATTTGAAGGCAACAATAATCTCTGCTATTTACCTTTAAGAACAAGTTGCTAAAACCACCAAAGTAAAATACAAGCTAAAACTCTCTAAATTGCTGTCATTTTTGCTTATAGTTAATTATGTGTCAAGAAATCATAAGCAGACAAGCACACCTTATGGAAGTATGCAACTTGTGCAAAGACTGGTTCAGAGGTAATCACCAATCACTGAGATGAACAGCATGCCACTTGTCGTTTTCTACGCTCTATTTCAACTCCATGTGTAAATGCTGTTTCTTCCTAATGACACTCAAGTTGCCTGTGGGAGGTAGCTGCATCCATGACAAGATCAATGCATTAGTAGCATTCCCGAGACTTCAGAATGCACTAATATACTCAAGATCCTCAATTTTCCTCAGAGACTTTTTCAACTGAAAGTAGTAATAGGTTATTTAGTAGATGACAGAGGTTTTCAAGGTGAGGTCAGGGGAACATGGGGAAGATCTCAGAGATCGTTTATAGAGTCCTTGAGGTCACAATTGTTTTTACATGAACACTAGGACATTATTAACCTTTTCCACTCTCATTCCCTCAAGAAGCATACAGCCAAGTTTTCAGCAGAGGAGTAAGATGGATGAAACAATGGTTCTGACAGAGAACTCAGTTCTGGACATTCACTTCTCTTAAGTTCTCAGGTTAAATTTTAATATACTAATTATAACCCATATCAACAAAAATTCCTTGGATTCCAATAATTTTTTTGGGTCTTTTTGAGACAGGGTCTCCCTGTAGTCCCAGCTGGCCTGGAACTCACTATGTAGACCAGGCTGGCCTTGAACTCAGAGAGATCCACCTGCCTCTGCCTCCCGAGTGCTGGGAGAGGTTCCAGTAATTTTTAATAGTGAAAGAGGTTCTGAGACAATAAAGTTTGAGAACCACTCCTGTAAGCTACTACAGTCAATACAAAGAACAGAAAAATGTAAAGTGCATTTTATAAATTAAGTAATGCATTTTATCTATTTATTTATTTATTTTTGGTCTTTTTGAGACAGGGTCTCCCTATAGCCCTAGCTGTCCTGGAACTCACTATGTAGACCAGGCTGGCCTTGAACTCACAGAGATCTGCCTGCCTCTGCCTCCCGAGTGCTGGGATTAAAGGCGTGTGCCACCATGCCCGGTGCTGTATCCACGTTTTAAGATGCTTTTCTTCAACCATTGTCAACTAAAGACAGAAACTCATGCCTGTTCTTGCCTCTGCACTGATTCTTCCTTCCATTTAAGATGTCACACACTTCTTTGAGTGGGAAACTGCCACATCACCATTCTTCTAAGACCTAACACAAATGTCATCACCACAGCAGAGGAAAACCTAGAGATAGAAAGATTAATGGCTGCCAGCTGGGAGGTAGGGAGAAGAGAGAGCGACTGTTGAGGGGGCACAGTGTTTCTTTTGGGGATGATGGGAATGTTCTAGAAAGAGACAATGATGATGGTTATAAAAATCTTACGAAAATACTAGAAATACTAGTACCCTTCCAGATGGTAAATTTTATGACATGTGAATTATATCTTAAAAAATATATTTTTTTAAAAATTTGAGACAGGTCTCCCTGTAGCCACAGCTGGCTTGAACTCTCTAGGAGACCAGGCTGCCTAGATCTCACAGATATCTGCTTGCCTTTGTCTTCCAAGGGTTAGGATTAAAGGTCTATGCCACCACACTCAGCATATCTGATTTTTTTAAAAAAAGAAGTAGGCAGAGAACATAGGGTCTTTTAAGTTCTCCTAGGGTTTTCTATTTTATCCTAAGAGTAATAAGAAGTCACTGAAGGTTTTAAGCAGAGTACAATGTAGATGTTCCAAAAGTACTTCCTGAACAAACAAAAGACTTATATATGACCTAGACCTCACTCTGTAGCACTGAAAGATCTGTCTTTTGATATGAAGCTATTACTTGTAATTCTGTTCCTTAGAAAATCCCTTCAGGTGGGCCTGAAGCTTTTGTTCAGAAAGGGGTATTCATCTGCCAGATGTGCTATTTTTATCTACAGTATCATTGATGTGTCATTGGAGGATAATCCATGAGAATCATCAACGGTCAGATTGCAACACAGGACTAGAACTGTGGCCTAGGTAGTTCAGAAAGGGGCTCTGAGTGGGAATCCTTCTTATATGATAAATTGAGGTTTCCATAAATTGAGGTTATTCTGATTTCTGAAACGACAGTGCTGATGTGGAATTCCAGAAATCTCTATGAATTTGCTACTTTTCTTTATAGGACTAAAGGTTATGAACCTCTCTATGAGCATAAGACCTGCCCACAGCAGCCACCACGCCTAGCTGAACTAAGTGGTTTTATAGTAATGCTTATGTATGATTGCGCACACCTTTCGTCCCAGCACTCGGGGGGCAGAGGCAGATGGATCTCTGTGAGTTCAAGGCCATCCTGGTCTACATAGTGAGTTCCAGGCCAGATGGGGCTACAGGGGGACCCTGTCTCAAGAAGACCAAAAAAATAAATAAATAAATAAATAAAAATAAAATAAAATCACATTAGTAAACAAAACAAAATGTAGCTATTCTTTTGTCTAAAAACTGATAGCTAATATCAAGACCTTGTTCAAGGATTCATCTTACATAACAAACATGGTTATTATTAAACACACATGTATATATGTATGTACATATTTAACTATGTTTAAATAGATTTTTCTCTGAAATCAACTTAAAATAGTATACCCAGGGTATTAACTAGGCAGTTGGTTCTCTTAAATTCCCTAAGCCTTATTTTCACTATTACAGCTAAGCTAATATTTGAACTCTTTAGTGAAGAATGTTAAATTCAAGGTAACAGTCTACTTATTTCCTTCAAAAACCTAATGACAGAATGAGCTGCAGCCCAAGGCTTATTATCTTCACCTACCGACTTTCTCCTTGGATCATGTTAAAATGGATTCACTGCATTTAATTTGACTTTGGGTTATTCATATCTGAACAAAAATATTAATGAATTGGGTAGAAAAGCTGACAAGGCTTTACTACTTTACCACCACCTGTTGTTAGCTAACTTTCCAGAGTTCAAGGCCAGCCTGGTCTACATAGTGAGTTCCAGGCCAGCCCCACTACAGGGAGACCCTGTCTCAAAATGGCCAACCCCACCCCCAAAACCACCTCAAGTCTTAGAATCAAGGAAAGATGGCACATTCTGACTTATACTAAAAAAAATTAAAATTCCTTGACATGAAATTAAGAAATTACATAGTCATGTCTGAAATGGAGCTTGGTAAACTTCACAGTGTTATCTGTAAGAGTTTACAGAAATAAAACTCTTTAAGTTTTAAATACTTGACTGAATGAAACTTAAACCTACCCACTGGCCATGGTAGGTAACTTACCTGTCACACAAGTGAAGGAGGCCTGACTTTTTTACAAGAACAAGGACTTTTGCTTGGAACAACCCTTGTCTGTCATCATGAACTGTTTTAAACTATGACTAACCACTGGCCAGAGGCTGATGTTGGATGTCTTCCTCTATTATTCTCCACCATACTTTGGGGGGAGGGTCTCTTATTGAACCTGGACTCACCATTTTGGCTAGAGTGGTTGGCCTGTGAGTCCCCATGATCTATCTATCTCTGCTGCCCAGCACTGGATAAAATAGGAATAGGCTGCCAAGACCAGGTTTTACATAGGTGCTGCTGATCTGAATTTAGATAACTATGCTTGAACATTAACCACTTTACTCAATGTGCCATACCCTCGGTTGGTCCACTTCATTTAAAAAATACTGTCAGCAAATACTCTCATGTCTTCCCTCAAGACCAAGGAACCAGTGGTTTCCTTGGTATATTACTTCACTCCCCTGTTCATGAGAGTCCAACCCTGTGAGGTCCATCCTTGGCAATCAGCTTGCTGACATCCTACTCACCATACAAAGTCAGGTAGAGAGGCCAACTCCTCTATGAAGACAAGCTCTCATTCATTCAACACCAATTTGGGATGCTACATATTCGACAAGGGACAAAATCAAATACTTGACTTATAGGAAGCTTATATTCTTTTTCTTTTTTTAGCTAAGTAGCTGGTTTGAAACTAACTGGTATCCTTGTATACCACTTAGAATGCAAAAATGGTACAGTCCTTGTGGAAAAACAGTATGGCAGTTTCTCAAATAATCAAACACAAAAGTACCATTTGATGCAGCAATTTCACTTTTGAGTATATACCCAAAACAACTGAAAATAGGAACTCAAAATATGTATCTATCTATGCTAATAACAGCATTATTCATAGCAGCCAAAAAGTAGGGGGAAAAAACCTAAATTTCATCAGTGGGTGAAGAGATTAAACAAAATGGAAATACAACAGAGTAACATTTAGCTTTTAAAAAAATGAAATTTTGAGACATACTATAGCATGAATGAATCTCTAGCTCCCTTTCTGGAGACAATGGGAAGCAGTTCTCCTCTTCTTCCTCTTTCTCCTTAAGCCCAGGATCTCAAGCATGCTAGGCAAGACCGTTACTTCTGAGTCACACTCAATACATAAAGCTTGAAAATATTGTGCTAAATGAAGTAAGTCACACAAAAGAACACATACTGTACAATTCCATTTACTTGACCCAGAGTAGTGAAATTCATCCAGACAAAATAGAATGATAATTTCCAGGTGACAGGGACAGAGGAAGTGGGACATTATTGTTCAATGGCTAGATTTAAGTTAGGGAAGATGAAAAGTTTCTGGAGTTCTAACAGTTACACAACAATAAGCATGTTCTTAATGTCAATGAACACTGTGAACTTAACTGGTTTAAATGGCAAGTTTTATGTTATATATATTTTACCACAACTTTTTAATCATTAAAAAAATTTTTTTTTATTTTATGTGTATGAGTGTATTGCCTGCATGTAAGTGAGTGCACCCGTGTCATGCAATGCCACGGAGGTCAGAAGAGGGCTTCGGATTCCCCTGGAACTGGAGTTAAGGACAGTTTGCAGCCGCCATGTGGGTGCTGGGAATCGAACCCAGGTCCTCTGCAAGAGCAGTCAGTGCTCTTAACCGCTGAGCCATCTCTCCAGCCCCATTTTACTACAATTTTTAAAAAGTTAATGTCCTTGATTTTATAAAAGATCTCAATTAGCATGTTCATTCACTACTTTTATTTATCATTATACTGAGCATGCACCAGTGATAAATCAAGGAAAAAATATAAATTAGGAAGAAGAACTAAAATTATCCTTTTTCAATTTGACAAGATCATGGTCACTGAAAATTGTAAACTGCCCACAAAAAAGCTACTTAAACAAATAAGCACATTTAGGAAGTCTGCAGGAGACAAGGTCATGTGGCAGACCACATTTGCTCAATACTTCTGTTTACATGTGTGTTCTTACTACACTATCAGCCTCTATTAAAAAGTAAAATCTATCCAGGCATGGTGGCACATGCCTTTAATCCCAGTACTCAGGAGGCAGAGGCAGGTGGATCTCTGTGAGTTCAAAGTCAGCCTGGTTTACATAGTGAGATCCAGGCCTGTCATGACTACATAGTGAGACCTGTCTCAACTCTACCCTCCAGCCCTCCAGAAAGTAAAATCTATTCCTTCAACACCAGTGAATCTTAGGTCAAACTTTTTCAATAGGTAACTGCTTCCATAGGTACAATGTGCCAGAAGAAAGACTACAAAAACCCTTGAGACTTGTCCACTGGGCGTGGTGGCTCATGCCTTTAATCCCAGCACAATGTGCCAGAAGAAAGACTATAAAAACCCTTGAGACTTGTCCACTGGGCGTGGCGGCTCATGCCTTTAATCCCAGCACAATGTGCCAGAAGAAAGACTACAAAAACTCTTGAGACTTGTCCACTGGGCGTGGTGGCTCATGCCTTTAATCCCAGCACTTGGGAGGCAGAAGCAGGTGGATCTTTGTGAGTTCGAGGCCAGCCTGGTCTACATAGTGAGTTCCAGGACAGCTGGGGCTACAAGGAGACCCTGTCTCAAAAAAGACCAAAAAAAAAAAAAAAAAAAAAGTGATCTAACTCTCCCTTGTATTTGTCTTTGCAAGCCAACTATAACATTATGAGAAAATCTAAGAGACAAAGGGAGGCCATGAACAGAAGCTTTACGTGACAGTCACCGCAAAGTTTCAGTCATTAGGCAGCAACACTAAAATATGTGTGAAAGCAAGCCCTTGCAGTTCAGCTGCTGGCCTTTGAGCCCCACTAGCTGATATGGGTGGTACAGAGAAAATAAATTATCCCTATGGGCTCTAACCAAAGTACAGATATGACAGGAAAATAAATAGTGTTACTGTTTTAGGCCACTAAGTTCTACAGTGATTTGTTATATACTCAGAATAGCATAGTAACTGGGATAGACCAATACCTAAAACATCAATTTTGTTTCAACATACTAACAAAAGTAATTGAAAGAAAAATTAAAACATAACAGCTACATTAACAGTGAAAGATATTACTTAGGAATTATTAATTAAAATAGAAGCAAGATCACCAAGGTAGGCAGAATTATGCCAATGACTGTACAACCCTCTGCCCTTTAAGTATAGATAGGACTGGTGAATATAATACTGCAGCATTTTTTTGTTATGTTATATTATTATGAATGACAAGGAAGAGATATTTTGGTAGGTTTAACCTAATCATGAGACCTTTGAATTTTCTTCAGCTAGTAGCAAAACAGGAAGTCAGAGATGCACAACAGGAATTTGCAAACAGGATCTGACATGCTATTGCTGGTTTGTTGATGGAGGGAGTCATGTGCAAAGGATACAACAGCATCCTCTAGAAGCCGAGAATAATCCTAGCCTACAACCAGTAAGAAAACAAGGAGTCAAATCCTACAACCATGAGGCAGTGGGCTCTGCCAATGTGAATGACCTTGGAAGTAGACTATTTCCTAGTATATCTAGATAAAACCCAGCCCAGACAACATCTTAACTCTTGTGAGGCCCTAGGCTACAATCCAGCTAAGACCATTTGGACTTTTGATTTACAGAATTATGGGATAACAAATGAGGGAGTAAAATAAATGTGCTGCATTGTCATAGAAACCAAATATAATTACAAATGAACAAATGTGGGGAGATAGGAATATTCTAAATATTAACTGTGATTATGATGGTCATTATGTGGCTACATACAACTACCAAAACTCCTCCTACTGTACACTTAAAAAGGATTTTTTTTTTTTTGGTATGTTACCTACACACCCCTGGTTTAAAAAGGTTGGTTTCACTCCTAATGTTCTTCCTTTCCCCCTTGGATTTAGGATGCTGGGATTGAACCTAGGATCTGGCATACTCTAGGTAAACACTCTCCGTCCAGTCCTGCTACTCTACACACTACTCTCATAATTTTATGCACTCTCTGCTCTGTGTTCTTCATTTACACCCTAGAGGATATGAACAAATTATCATGTTGGGATTTATACTTTTTAAAAAATTTTTATTATTTTATGTATATTAGTGTATTGCCTGCATGTGACTTCACCCATGTCGTGCAATGCTGCGGAAGTCAGAAGAGGGCTTTGGATTCCCCTGGAACTGGAGTTAAGGACAACTCATAGCCACCATGTGGGTGCTGGGAATTGAACCCAAGTCCTCTGCAAGAGCAGTCGGTGCTCTTAACAGCTGAGCCATCTCTTAACCCTGGTTTCCTTCTTTTTAAAGCATGGATATGGATCAGTAAGATGGCTCAGTGGGTAAAGAGGCAGAGGCAGGCAGATCTCTGTGAGTTCAAGGCCAGCCTGGGAGTTCCAGGCCAGCTGGGGCTACAGGGAGACTCAGTCTCAAAAAGACTTAAAAAAAACAACAACAACAACAAAAAAACTACAGAGACAACAAAATTATTTTTAAAAAAAGTCTAGAATAAAGACTGTCTAGGTAAAATTTAGAGGTCTACAAGAAATTTATTACAAAATCCTGTCTTAAAACATTTGTTTCCAGCTAGGTGTGACATTCTGGTAATTCCAGAATTTGATAGGTGGAGGTATGAAGATCAGTTCAAAGCCAACCTGGCTATATAGAGTTTGAGGTTAGCATGGGCTACATGAGATCTTGTCTAAAAAACAAAGCAAAACAGAACAAAAACGGTAACAACAACAAAACACCAAACCATTGGGAGGCAGAGGCAGGCAGATCTCTGTGAGTTCAAGGCCAATCTGGTCTACAAAAAAGTCCCAGGCCAGGCAGAGCTACACAGTGAGACCCTGTCTCAAAACAAAACAAAATGAAACAAAGCAATAACAATAAAAACCCAAAAATCAAACCAATGGGGCTTGAAAGTTGGTTCTGGGTTAAGAGCATATACCACTCTTGTACAAGACCCAAGTTCATATTCCAGCATCCACATCAGGCAGCTCACATCATCTGTAACTCCAGCTGCAAAGGATCTGATGCCCTCTGGCCTCCACAGGCATTGTACTCATGTGTACATATCCCTCCACCCCAGACATATGCATATATACAATTAAAAATAAAAATCTTAAAAAGAAGAAAAAAACCCCACACAAATCCTAATACATCATTTGTTTTCAAACTACATTACAAGGAACCCTGGAATTTGGCATAATGTTTCAGGAACCCAGGGAAATAAACTGAAAGCTACATTGGCAGGTGAAGGGTTGGAAACATAGAAATAGGCTCACAAATTTTAACTAAATAATTCCTCTTTTATCTGCTTCACAAATAAAGATCCTTTTTTGTGTGTTGCAGGAAGCCAATCGAGAGAGAGACAGACAGACAGAGAGAGAGAGAGAAAGAGAGATTGAGATTTACATTCCATAAACCCCTAAGGACTGCTCTAAAGATTTATGACCTTCCTGTTTCTAGCTCACAGGCAACATGGATCACGTCTAGTTCATCTGTACATTGCCTAGTGCTTATCTCTTAGTACAAACTCAAATGCTCGATGAATTGAAAGTCATACACAAACAATGCTAAAAGGGGAACGTATGACAGAATCTAGCACTCCTTAGTAAAGCCAACATCAATTCTAGATATATTCAAAGATCTTTTGCACAAGTGTGTGATCAAGGATAAGGTCACTGTTTATAAGAGTAAAACAATAAACAACTAAAGTTTCTATTAGGAAAATAGGTAGGTTACCTACAGACATATACACAATGAAGTATTATTCAGCAAAGCAAAAGTTTAAAAGTCCATATGGATGAAATCTCAATACAGAATGGAAAAAAGTAAGCTATGACTATAACAGTGTATACCCTATTACAGGGTAATATAATACTAAGACCATATTCTGCTGTCAGGGTAGTGGCTACAAAGTCAATGAGGAGGATGTGTTTTGGGAGTAGAAGCACATGAAGTTTCCATTGTGCTGGTAGTCTTTCATTTTTTGAAGCCATTAAAAATGGGTATTTATTATTCTTTGAGATAATCTCTATAGTTAGAAATTTTCATAATACAGTTTTTTGGGGGGTCTTTTTGAGACGGTCTCCCTGTAGCCCCAGCTGGCCTGGAACTCACTATTTAGACCAGGCTGGCCTCAAACTCACACAGATTCCTGTGCTTCTGCCTCCCAAGTGCTGGGATTAAAGGCGTGTACCACCATGCCTGGCCCATAATATGGCTTTGAAAGTTCTATACCAAATGGCAAATTAAGGCTGTGGGCCAAATCCAACCCAACATCTATTTCTAGAAATAAAATTTTCCTGGACCAGAACCACATTTCTCTGTTTGTGACTTGTCAATGGCTGTATCACAAGAGCAGAGAGTGACACAACAAAGAAGCTTTTCTATTCTAAAGTCCAAGTAAAAATCTAGAATACACATGAAGGCACAACTTCCTCTCGAGTAACAGAATATAATCATGGATGTGGTTATTGGGAAAATGGTCAGCAGTGTAGATGACTGTCCTGTTAGTGCTACCTGTCAATCTGACACAGCCTAGTCATCTGATCCATTTCATTCTTCTTTATGCAAACCACAAGAAAACATCCCACAAGCATCTAAAAAGGAAAAATACCACTTGGGAGGCAGAGACAGGTGGATCTCTCTGAGACTGAGGCCAGCCTGGTCTACATAGCAAATTCCAGGCCAGCTGGGACTATAGGGAGACCCTGTCTCAAAACAAATAAAGAAGGAAAAATAAGAGTTCATATATTGCTTAAGAACATTCTATGAAAACAAACAGTAAAAAGAGCAATCAGCTAGCTTCACTTCCCAGCCAGCTGAGCTGGTTTCTATAGATGAGCTCAGTCATCCAATTTCCAGAGTCTAGCAATTGCTTTTATTTCAGCTGAAGTTAAAAAAAAAAAAACAAAAAAAACTGTCTGATGATATTCAGACCCAGAGTAATATATGTGGTATCTGTATCTGTTCTAATTAGTGATGGCATAAGGAATAAGAAGCATTCCTTAGAGAAAATGTCTAAATATTTATATTACGATACCAACATGATCTTTTCCTACAGAGTAAAGTGAGAGAATCTGCAATGCTCAATAGATAATTTTATTTTACATTTCTCTGAGAATTCAGGACATTCACAGTGTGCTACTCGTTATTTCACTTTTTAGTTAATTTTTACTATCAAGGAGACTGAAAAGGAATGGGGAAAAGCACTGAGGGTGATTGCGAGGAGAACACAGGCTATGAAGTTACAAAGACCTTGCTTTCTGTCTTTGCTATCGTTATTTACTTACTGGACCTCACTGAACCTCTGATAGTTGATCAGTTAAATAAGCATACTTATATCTATTAGGAAAGATAATATGAAAACTACATAAAAATGTTTCTTAAAGTACCTAACACTGCTAGGTTGTTCCATTCTCACTCCCAGGTGCTTAAAGACTCTTTACTCTCCTTTCTATCCCACCCCAAACCAAAACCAATATACAAGAAAATTCCAACACTTATTAAAATATATTAGAATTTCTGTAATTTAAAAATACAATATGTAATATGTACACAAGCTTTAAAATGGGGGGGCACCATTCATTTGCTCCTCACAGAAGCCAAAAGAGAAAGATAATTCAGGATTAGCTCTCATTTAATAAAAAGTAAGTCCAAACAGCGAGTATCACATTTCCCTCCATGCTCGGGATCAAACTCAGGACACTGTACATGCCGAGAGTTAATGACACCATGCCTTCTGTCAACCTGAAAGCACTGGATCTAAGTTTTGTTATAAGTTTCTCTCTCTCTCTCTCTCTCTCTCTCTCTCTCTCTCTCTCTCGGTCTTTTTGAGACAGGGTCTCCCTGTAGCCCCAGCTGTCCTGGAACTCATTTTAAAAATGAGAATGATTTATCTTGTGAGGATTAAAACAGGATAAGCTGTTCATTTCTTTGTTCAGTATCAGTTTACAAATATTTAACATGGATTAGGAATCATACTGTTTTAGCAAGGATAACATCTCAAGTAATACAGACATTACTGTCCTTGAGAATATATAGGTGAGGGGGAGAAAAGGCTTCTATCACATGAACACTTGTAAAGCTGTGGCTCTGCCAAGTGCCACCAGGATGAGATAAGCCATTTCATTGGAGGTAGGTATCAACTGGTTAAGGAAGTCAAAGAGGCCTTTCTCAGAGAGTAACCAAAGGAAAGAGAATCAAAGACAGGACAGAAGGACCACAGGGTGAATATTTGTCAATCTTAAGAGGAGCACGCTAAGAACAACGACATTGGGTGCTATAAATGATCCATGGGATCACCCTCTAGTGAAGCTCAAAGTTGATAAGCCCTCCCACAGGCTAAGACAAAGGCTGTATAAGGAGAAGAAATTTAAAACTCAACCCTATTGTATTATTGGCATAAGAGTTTAAAAGAACATATAGTCATATGCCATAGAAGCCTGGCATCAAAGGGGAAGATTTAAAGAATAAAGAGGTATAATTAGATGTTAAAACTGTGTCAGAAGAGGAAGACCCGTCTCTTCCTGGTATTGGACAAGTATTAAGCCTTATTAAATCATTGTTAAAATCTGTTGAAATCACTAATGACAAATTCCTTAAGTTCTTACTGTAAGCAATGTTCCTAATATTCATTTTTCCATAAATAAGCAAAGACACTGAAGGATGGGGAAATCTGACTCCCTTGTTGGCAGCTGCTAGACTCTTCTTTGCTACCCTGGCCACCTTGAGCAGAAAAAGAAACCCCCTCTAAAAAAATAAAAACCCTGTCATTCAATCAGCCAGTCAGACTACCCTTAAGCCAGAACCAGCTGTTCTGAACTACCATGGGTGCCTTGAGAAAACTACACAACAATCACAGCTGCTTGATCTGGCTCCTGAAGGTGCAGCCACAGCCAGAACTATTTTAGACAGTTTGTACTGGACCCTTTGCTATCAAAAGCCTCAATAACCTTTAGATGACCCTGAGACCATTTCTCCTTAGGCTGGAGGTGAAGTCCTCCCCTTGACTGACTAGCAGAGGGACTGATGTAATTGGTGCAAAACAGACAACAATCACTGGTACAAACACAAGCTTTGTATGAGAGATTTGCTGTGACTGGTGCAAACAATTCTTCTCTGGTGATGAAGCAGTCTAGTCTGTTTGGCTCACCTGGGAGACATCCTCCTGTGCTAATTCCCCTGGTGTTGCAACATTAGGCTCAATAAAAGGCTTCTCTCAAGGAGTCTTTTCTTGGCTATTTTCAGCAATGCTAGTTAGGCTGGTAACATGAAGAAAACAGCAGCAGAGACAGTGGAGCAGTGACTGAGGTGACAGAACAGCAGTGATGGCAGAACAGCCAGTACACTGAGCTTTAGAAGTGATGAAGCAGCTAGCTTTTTTTTGGTCTTTTTGAGACCTGGAACTCACAGAGATCTGCCTGCTTGTCTCCCAAGTGCCACCATGCCTGGCTTGTAGCTAGCTTCTTGATGGCTTCTTGAGCAGTCAACAGGCTGAGCTACAACAATGGCAAGACAATTGGCGTCATAATAGCTACAAAGAGGTAGAATCGGGAGCTGGCCAGATGCATCAGTAGGTAAAAGCACTTGCTGTATGAACCTGAAACAAACCTGATGACCTAAGTTTGGTCTTGAGAAGCCACATTTACAAAGCTGGATGTGGTGACACACATCTGTAAATGAGTGTGGTGGCACTCATCTATGGTGAGATGAGAGGTGGGGACAGAAGAATCACTCAGAAATCGTGGGTCAGGCCAGCTTCTGAACATTGTCTTCTGATCTCTACTTACGCACCATGGTATGCTGTGAATCTGTGAGCGCACATGCACACACACACACACACACACATACACACACACACACACACACACACACACACACACCTTTAAAAAGAGGCGAAAAACAGCAGAACTGGTGGCTAAAAGCAGCAGCAGCTTCCCAATGGTGGCAACTGTGACAGTATTCACAGCAATACAAGGCAACTGAACAGTATGAAAAAGCAGCTAGAACAAGGGAGACAGCAGAAACAGAGGATGCAAGGTTGAGGCTGAAAAAGGATAGAACCAAAGAAGAGAAACTGCACGTCCTGGTTGCTGAGCGTTTCAGAGAGCTGTCAAGCCTTTAGGACCATGGGTCTCAGACACTCCAGGCCTAAGAGAAATGGCCCAAGAAGAGCTTTAGAATCCCAATACCAAGGCCTGCCTGAACCCTGAAAGGCAAGAGAGGAAGGGCTCAGGAGACAGCTCAGTGGGTAAGAGCACTTGCAATTTAAGCATGAGAGCCTGAGTTCAAATTCTAGCACCCATGAAAAAAAACTGGACATTTTTTTGCCACACATGCCTATAATCCCAATGTGTGGTAGGGGGAGGGAGGAGGCTTGCTGTCAGCCTAGCATCAGGTTCAGTAAGAGACCCTGTCTCAAAGGAATAAGGTGGAGAGTAATAGAGCAGGACATCCAACATCCTCCTCTGGCCTCCATGTGAGCACAAGAAGACACATCACACACACATGTGCACATACACCATACATTTTCATACATGGATGGAGGGAGGGAGGGAGGGAGGGAGAGAAGGAAGGAAGGAAGGAAGGGAGGGATGGGGGGGACTAAATCCAGGGTACTGTGTATGCTAGGCAAGCACTGTACCACTGAGCTATGTCCATAGTTGTGCTGGACAGCTTTAGTGTCAACTTGACACACCTGGGTTGAGGGAGCCTCAGTTGGGGAATTGCCTCTATTGGACTGGCCTGTGGCCATGTCTGAGGGGCATCTTCTTGATGAGTGATGTGGGAGGGCCCAGCCCACTGTGGGTGGTGCCACCCCTGGGCAGGTGGGCCTGTGTTGCATAAGAAAGCAGGCTGAGCGGGGGCCAGAGGAGCAAGCCAGTAAGCAGCGTTCCTCCATGGCCTGTGCTCCAGCTCCTGCTTCCAGGTTCCTGGCCTGAGTTCCTACCTTGGGCTCCCTGATGAACTCTGACCTGGGAGTTGGTATTGGTCAGAGTGTTTTGTCACAGCAATGGAGAAACAAACCAGGACAATAGTCAAAGAGAAAAGTAATAAAACAAAACAAAACAAACAAAACAAAACAAAACAAAATAGACCTGACCTGAAGCCAGGCATGGAGGTATACACCTGTAATCCTGGGACTCAAAAAGCCTAAGGCAAGAAACTTCAAGTTCAAGGACAGGCATCTGGGCTACTGCAGTACTTACTATCTTGCCTCAACCTACTCTCAATTCAGAGAGAGAGAGAGAGAAAGAGAGAGAGAGAGAGAGAGAGAGAGAGAGAGAGAGAGAGAGACACTAAGAGATCCAACATCGTAATAACAGGGGTTCCAAAAAGAGAAAATGAAAGGACTGATCTAAGAAATCAAAGAGGACACTAAAAATATACCATAAGCTTCTACAAAGGAATAAAATTACTAATGTTGATACAGAGACTAGAGAACCAGAATTCTGGATTCTTGGTATTTACACAGCAAACAAGAAAGCAATGGTATATTGACCCCACATTTGACTGAAAGCAGTTTCCAACCTTTAGCTGTATATTTACTACAAGCACAGAGCAATGACATTTTTTTTTAAAGCAGCATCTCAAAAACAGCACTTCCTATGCCCAAGAAGGTATTCAAGGATGTGTTCTTCCAAAGGATAAAGTAAATCAAGAAAAAAAAAAGATATATAAGACAGATAATTAGAAACCCAGCACAAGAGACAGGTAGAGGGGGACCTCTCAAGATTCTTCTTATACTAGGCATAGAAAGCAACCTAATCCAGACCTGAAAAGCATTGCTCAGAAAGCAGATGTGAGAAAGGCTGTTGTCATCAAGATCCCAACAGTTCTGAATATAACACCAGAATGTCCAGGAAATATAAGAATGTGGAATATTCTATTATTTTCATCCCCAAGAAGGTCGGAGGGGATGAGATATGATACAAAGCTGAGGTAAAAAGATCATCTCTGCACAGGAACAACTCTGGTATGAGATTACTTAGATACCAATGACAGCAGGCAGTAGAAATTTACTATGTAGCTAATGTAACTAATAATTAGTTGGAGTTTTGCAACCCTGTAGGCATATTTAGCACAAGGAAGAAATAAGTTTATATACAGTATATTTAAAAAGGGACAGAAGGGACTCCCATCCTTATTTTGAAACAATTTAGTATCCTATAATATCTCATGAAATGCATGTTCTGAAACATAATCTACCCAATGCTGGTCAAATATATGCATGGAGACTTCAAAGTTAAGCTCAAATAATACACAATAATCAGAGTGCTGGATAGACCTTTTAACTTCCTCTTTGTTTTTTGGCAGCGCAAAGATCCCCACCACCAAATAATGTATCTTCTCTTGTTTAAGACCATGGCTTTTTGGTGTAGAATCAATTTTTAAAATATAAGATACGACCCAGATTCAATTCCTAGCACCCACCTGGTGGCTAACAACCATTCATAACTCTAGTTCTAGAGGATCCAACACCCTCTTCTGACCTCCTAGGGCAGTGTACAACACGGGTGCACTTATATACATGCCATGGTATACTCATACACATAAAATATAAGTAATAAAAAAGATATAAAATACGGCTTCTATTTGCTTTTTAAAAAATGGTGCCAAGGATAGAACCCCCAAGGTCTTGTACATGCTGGACACATGGTCTACCACTGAGCTACACCCTCAATTGGGATTTTATTTTTACTACTGCTTAAGCTAATATAATGTATATTTTAAAAATATGTATAAGAGGAAATATATTCAAGTTGACCATCCCTGGTTCAAATAGCTGAATATACAACATGCTCCTAAATCTGAAATACTTCTAGTCCCAAGCATTTCAGATAAGGGATATCCAACTGTAGTTATTAGCTTCAATCTGATAGTAGACATATATAGGATATATGTAAACACAACTCTCAATTGTAACCTACACTGAAAATTATCTTTAGTAGATAGACTGTTTGAAACTGCAAATACATATTCTCTAGAGAAACCTTGTTAGAATGGGAATCTTCAGTTGACCCTTGGAAGCACTACTGTAACACCTAGTAAGATACTAAAACACCCCATGGTCTGGGTTCAGTACTTTGCAGGAAAATATAAGCAGAGTTCTCATCTAGAGGTCAACATAATTCCATGCTTTCACTATCATAACCTGTATTCTGACCAACAGAAGTCACAACAGAACACATGGGGGAGATTTTAAGCAGTAAACAAACAGGAAAGAAAAATAAAATTGCAATTTGATGATTCTTGTTTAGTCTGACTTGCTTTTCTCTGAAAATCCCAGGAAATGTTCTGCTTCAACTTTCAAGGAATGAACTTGCAGTTTCTGGACAGAGATGATCTCCTTCCTGGAGCTCTGAAAGGAAAGAGTGCCTGTGCCAGCTGCAGCCCCACGCACAACTGCTGATCCCTTAGCAAATGATTCAACCTCAGCAGTATGTTTGGTGGACAGTTATTGAGAATCATACATTTTGCGAAGGGTGTGTTGAAGATACAAACGAGAGCCAGGTTGGAGGGGAGGGAGTGGGCATGGATTTGATCAAAACACCTTACATGCATGTATGAAATCCTTAATAAAGTTTTTGTAAAAATTTAAAAAAAAAATGAGAGCCAGGTGTTGTGGTGCATGCCTTTAGTCCCAGCACTTGGAAGGCAGAGGCAGGTGGAAATTTGTGAGTTCCAGGCCAACCTGATCTACATAGCTGAGGCTACAGGGAGATCCTGTCTCAAAGACAAATAACAAAACAAAACCCCTATCTCCTGGGAGACACAGCTCAAGAACAGCAACTTGCCTAGTATGCCAGCATCCACATAGCAGCTAACAACTGTCTGTAACTCCAGTTCCAAGGGAATCTAACGCCCTCTTCTTACCTCATACCTACATGCAGGCAATACATGCATATACATAAAATAAAAATAAATAAAATAAAATAAAATAAATAAAATAAAATAAAATAAAATAATAATAAAACGAAAGTACAAATGAAAAATAATCCAATGTTGAGGTCTTGAGGAAAAATGGAGAAAATGAAATGTAATTTGCAGTGGAGCTGCCTGCCAGCAACAAGGGGCTGTTCAGCAAGAGGAAACCAGTTTTCTTCTATTCCCTCTCCTTTGCTTAAAAGTTAAAAATACAGATAGTACAGATGGGGAAGGGCAGGGTTTGGGTGTGCAGCTGCTGTCCAACACAGTAATAGAGTAGGTACGCCTCCATATAGCCACTAGACATTTTCTTTTGTTTATCCCACAGACACCTCAAAATCATCAAATATTAATGTATAATTTAACCTTGGAAAGATAAAATTGCAATTTTTTTTAAATCTAGGTAAAAATAAAAACACGATCAATGGTCAAAATTCTGGTTAAATAAAGAATTTAGTTTACTTACATAAAACATTTTCTCATAAAAACAATTTTTTTTTTTTTTTTTTGAGACAGCGTTTCCCTGTAGCCCCAGCTGGGCTGGAACTCACTATGTAGACCAGGCTGGCCTCGAACTCACAAAGATCCACCTGCCTCTGCCTCCCAAGTGCTGGGATTAAAGGTGTGTGCCACCATGCCCAGCAAAAACAATTTTTTTTATAAAAATATATTTAATAGAATTTACTTTAATAAAAATACTTTTTAGCAAAATGGATACAGTTGAACATAGGAAAAAAAAAATCTCCTGAAATATAAACCTTTATCTCAGAAGATATTTGAAGATTCTACCTAGCTCCAATATTTTATTGATTCCAGTTAACTCCAATCTCAGGAAATGGCTCAGAAGCAGTGTCGTGGCTTAAGAGTTACCTATCTCATACCTTATATGCCAATCTTCTAGCTTGTGTGTCAGTAGTTGCTGACCAGCAAATAACACAATCGTTTACTATGATTTGGCTTCAAGCATTTTCCTTTTCTTTCTTTCTAGTGGTATTACAGATCAAACCCAGAGCCTTTTGCATGCCAGGCAATCATTAAACTATAATACCAGCCCTAAACATTTTCTTTCACTAAAAAACAGTTCCAAGATACCTAACAAAGGTCACTTAAACAGTATCAATACATTCCAATAAAATACAAAATAGTTATAATACTGTAACTCGATCACACATACCCAACATCTAGTTCATGAGCTGGTTTTGTTTTTAATGAAGTAAATCACCACAAATATTAACTATATTACCTTCATAATGTTAACTAAATCTGTTTGATAGTAGCGGTCCTGATGTGCATTTGCTGCTGCTAGTGTAAGAAGGTAATCGTTCCTTGCATGGGTAGCTTTGGAGTTACACTCAGAACGCCGGGCTTTTAACTACAACACAGTAAAAGACACACACACACACACACACAAAATTAATGCAAACTGAAACTGTACTGCAAAACATGTAAGATTACTGCTCTTAGTGGCGTGGTGACACATGTTTGCAATCCCAGAACTTGGCACGCTGAGGCAGGAAGATCTTGAGTTTGAGACCAGTCTGGGCTACATAAATAAGATGGGAGGGAGGGAGGGAAAGGAAGGGGGAAGGAAGTGGAAAGAGAGAGGGGAAAGTGGAGGGAAAAGAATACTATTCTTAATTGACAGTTAATGGCTTCTCAGCAAGAAGAAAGACAACTATGTGGAAAAAAATTTATATATGTAAAATTATTCATCACTACTGAGAAATGATGCAGTGACGAGACGTATGAGAGAGTGTATGTATATGTGTGTGTGAGTTTGTTTGTGTGTGTGTGTGTGTGTGTGTGTGTGTGTGTGCGTGCGTGCATGTGCTTCTTTGAGACAGGGTCTTCCTGTAGCCCCAGCTGGCCTGGCCCTCATTATGTAGATCAGGCTGGCCTTGAACTCACAGAGATCCACCTGCCTCTGCCTCCCGAGTGCTGGGATTAAAGGTGTGAGCCACCACGCCCAGCCAGAAAACAGTTTTTTAAACAATTTAAATTAAAACATTTTTATTCCATTTATTTATTTATGGGAGGGAGCAAGGCATATGTGTACTATGGTACACATGTGGAGATTAGAGGACAACTCACAGGGAGTCAGTTCTCTCCTTCACTGTGTGGGACCTGGGGATTGAACTCAGGTCATCGTGCTTTGCAACAGGCACCTTTACTGCTGAACAATCTCACCAACTTAAAACTATTTAAACATTCTTAATGTGCCAGAAGAACTGCCTGCTGCTGGAGAGACTGGCAGGAATGCCAAGTCACCAGCTTACTTATCAGATATCCCACAATTTGAAGGCTCCATAGCAAAACTCACTTGTGTCTGGTCCAGAAGGCCTTCTCAGAGTCTAAGTCTCAGTGAAATGGATTTGAACACATCCTAAAGTCCCTGCACTGTGTCTCCTAACTAAAAGTTAAAGATATGGGACAGTTAAGCAGGTAAGGCATAGAAACCTATCCTTACAGCAATCTTGAGAAACTGCATCCAAAGTGCTGAGAGCTATGTGGAAAATCCCATGAATTGAGAGAGGAAGCTCCTGCTTGAGTAACTGACCTAAAAATACTTTTCCAAAGTAGAAATAACCCACCTCCACCCTTGAAAGAGTCAATTCTTTATTTTATAAACTAAAAAGCTTTTCTGTGTAATATACTGTTCAAAAACTCACCTTTACGCTTGCTTTCTGTAAACTGATTCTTGATTGAAAAAGACTAAGTTTAGACCTATAATAAAAATAGAAACGAACATTTAATAAGATTATGTCATAGTGAAATGACTTAATATTATAATTACTAAATTTTTCTGACTTTTTTGAGATACTGTTGTAATACTAAAATAAAAGCAAAAACCATGAGTTTATTTTACCACAGAAAGAATGTACTTTATATAAAGCACAAAATAGTGGGATTAACATAATAAAAATGTTCTCAATGACAGAAATATTCTTTGACAAAGAAAAATTTAAATATATTGGTATCTCCTAATAAACAAGACTCATCTAACTGTAAGTTATTCCCACTATCATACAACTTTACACACTTTAGTGTTTATAAGAAAAGTCAAAGAAACCCAGGGACAACCAGCCTGTGAAGCAAAGGTTATCAGGCCTTTGCGTGTAACAAGCTGTTAACAACATCAGAATGTAACCCAACAGACTCTGAAAAGTTCTTCCCATTAAAAATTGCTCACATTTGCTTGCTGACCTGTGTGCTCCCTCCATTCCTAAAGGTATTCTAATGTTACTGAGAAGGTCTTTGGACTCTCCGCCCTATATAATTTTGATTTTTCTATTTAATTATATTACACTCAGTACTAATAACATTTAGGAGAGAGGCACCATAATCTAACCAACAGTAGTAAAAATGTTAAGTTTTAACACATTTTAAGACTAGAGATAACGACACAGAGAAATTCAACAGATAATTGCTAAGGAAGAAAGCAAGGCTCCCATGGCCAGTGATTTTTCTAAAGCTACAAAGTTTGTCTTGACTGCAGTGTCATGGTGATTGCCATGGAAGAATTCAACACATGTGCTAGCAGCTATGCCTTAATATTAAGTATAGTCAGACCACTTGGGATTGGAAGACAAAGCAGACAGTCTCTGCAGAGTCACTCTGAAGACAACAGCAAAGCAGACTCAAGTCTAACAAAGACAAGACACTGAATGGTAAACACACACTTCCTGACTCTTCTCTACCACATTAAAAAGAAAAAAAAAAAAATGGGTCTAGGGCAGGAGATCTAACTCAGTGACTGAGTACCTGCCTAGTAGTACAAAGCCCTGTGTTCAATCACCAGCATAAAAAATTCAACAAAAGCCTGTTATTCCTGACCCTGATTATTTCTTACCTTATTCTATTTATATTTCTTGGGGATTTTTGTTTTTATTAATCAGATTTCTATTCATTTTGATCTAGAAAAACAAAGGCCACAGAGTTTAGACAAGAAAGTGCCTGTTTAGGGTAAGAAAGACTGTGTTTTAAGGTATTCTGAGTTCTCATTTTTCTGTAGTCATTATCCAAATAGGATGCATTGCCACCTAGATCTTCCAATGTAAGGTTTTAAGTTTCTGGCTTCTGGTTACCTGTTAATCTGCCTGTACTTCTTGCATGCATTCAAGTAATATTTGTGACAGAATAAGGTAGTTATGGGGTGGTGCTGGCAAGGTGGCTCTGTGGGTGAAGGTGCTTACTGTCAAGCCTGATGACCTGAGTTCAATCCCTGGGATCCACATGGTGGAAGGACAGAACAGATTCCCATGAGTTGTTCTCTGATCTCCACATGTGTGCTATAGCATGCCTGTGTACACACGTACACACACACACACACACACACACACACACACACACACACCATAAATCAACTGATCAGTCAATCTGGGGCTGAGGAGATGGCATAGTTGGTAAAGTGCTTGCCATTTTAGCATAAAGACCTGTGTTCAAATCCCAGTGCTGGGGAACTAAAGACAGGAGGCTCCCTGGACTTGCTGGTCACCTAGTCAAGCTGAATGAATGAGCTCCAGGTTCAGTGAGAAACACTGACTGAAAAAAAATAAGCTGGACAAGAAGTGAGAAAAATACATGATATCTACTTTTGACCTACAGACACACACACACACACACACACACACACATGCATGTGCACCCTCATATACATATACACAAACAAACACATATATATAAAGAATAAGATAGTACCTATCCTCAAAGACAGGTATTAGGAAGTGCTTTCTTACAAATTATATACTATACAAACCCTGAATATGCTGAATACTACTCTTTACCGTCAATCCTTCAATGTTAACGTTCTTTAAATTTCCAAACTCAATTTCACATCTCACTAGATATGTGACTACATCATTATAACTGCCATTTAATAAGCAAATAATGACTCCTAAAGTGAGATCTTCGTACTAAATTATCACAAAAGCACAAATATTTGACTACCTACCAAACATACCCATGCAGTATCTAACAGATGCTTTAAAATCTATACCTCAAAATGGTCTCCTTCAACTGTATCCTTTTCCCTTCTGTGATCTCTCCTATGGTGCCTGTTAGCATCTGTCAAATCACCTACCAACAATGTATATGGTCCATTTTTCACTCCCCCTTACTGACATTCCTCTCTTAACTTAAAAATAATCATATTTATCTTCAAGAATGTTCAAATATCACTGCTTCTATAAAGGTTTCCCTTATCAACTCTGGGTGTGGTAGCACATGACCTTAATCTCAGCAGAGGCAGGCAGAGCTCTGTGAGATGGAGGCCAGCCTAGTCTACATAGTGAGCTCCAGGTAGGTTAGGACTAGGGAGATTGTCAAAAACAAACAAACAAACAAACAAACAAACAAACAACAAAAAAGCTTTCCCTTATCATTAGGAAAAATCAGTCGATTCATTTTTTGTCCTTTCATTACTAATAGTTGCTAAGCACTACTTCTTTTGAGTTTACTGTGAATGGACAAACTATAAAGCTATGCTTAAAAACATATCCTTATTATAGGCTCCAAATTCAAGGACACAGCTTACTTTACCTTACTCACTTCTGTACACAGGGTACCCAACATAAAGTAAGTATTCAATGAGCTTTGAGCGAATGAATGAAGAAATGGTTCTGTAACTGAATTAATTTTCTACAGAAGTTACATACTGAACTTAAATGCTTCACTTTGAATTCCAGCCATATTAGAAAGCAGCTCTGTGTGCTTAGCTGTGAACTAGACACCATCAAGTAGTCAGTCAATGCTGCATTTTCACCTTGTGTACCACGGCTAGTTTGGGTATTTATATAATCTCTATGAATTTGTGAATTCTCAGATCTAGAATCTCTGAGAGGTTAAAAAACAGGTTCCTAAACCCCACCATGACTGGAGATTCCCCATGGAGATTTCCCCAATTTAAAACCTTCAGGTCTTAGTTAGAACATGGGTCCAGTGACTTTGTGAAAGTATAGGAATTAACTGTATACTCAGAAAACAAAGCAATATAACAAAACACTAAATTACAGGAATGTTAGATATGTTTCCCTGTAACAATAAGAACTTAAACATTCATTTACCATGTCTTTGTATGAACTTAAATTTCCAGAAACCCTCTAAATTTTCACAAAAGGCTTATGAAGTTTTAAAAATTTCTTGGAAATAGAAGATCAGAATGTTCAAGTTCTTCTGGGCATGACAGGACAGCTGTACTCATTAACTCACTGCAGATCTGGTTGCCTGGTAGTCTGCATAAGAGGTGCACAAGATCAAGCCAGTCAACCTTCCAGCATTTGGGGTTGGGGGAGGCTCATGAGTTACTGACTGACACTTGATTGCTTTTGTGAAGGGCAATCAGCTTTCATTAAGGGTTTGGTCCCTTGTAAGCCTACCACACTCCAATGGTTGGCCCCACACCCTTGAACCCTTCAGTATATGGGCAATACAATTGAACTATTTAAAAAACAAAACAAAACAAAAACGTTACTACATTGTGTGTGTGGGGGGGGGGGAGATACAATTGGATCTTGGAGGAGTTAGGAGGAGGAGTGGGGTGAATAGTATTAAAATACATTTGTGTGCATGTATGAAATTCTCAAAGAATTGATTAAAATATATTAAATATCTTGCAGATTAAAAAAAGAACATGCTAGATGTCATCTCCCTCCTTGCTAGGATGTCCAGGGTTGAGTTCAAGGCTGTCTGAGTTCATGCCTAGAAGTTCAGGTTCCTGGAGTCAGTAAATGAACAGGAGTCTCAGCTTTCCTGCTTACAGATATCTTCAGAATCCTGTTCTATAACATTTTTTTTCTCACCAACATAGCAGATACTGTCAAGTTATCATTGCAAAAATCTCTACTTCATTGTGTGATTTAATCTCCTATACTCTCAGTACCTTCTTTTCCTTGTTACTGACAAAATAAAGCACTATAATGAATATACACTGAAAGTGAAAATAACCCAATCGCTAAAACGTATTTTTTAAGTGTGTATTACATTTCATGTAAAATAAAAACACAGTGTTTAGGATAGGTTTACACGCAGACCAGCTCTTGTTCCTGATGTGCCATGGTCCTTCAATGACATTCTTAGGATCATAGAGGTTTATAATAATTACTGTAGTATGATAAAAATGGGGCTTTTAAATCCTGATTTTCAAATACCACAGCAATTTAAAACTGTCAGTAAGCTTTCAAGTCTGTAATATGTCATTTATCTTTTTTCCTTCTCAAAATTCAAATTCATAATCCAACATTCTCATTTTGCTATATTAATAACAATAAAAATCAGCAAATAGAAGAGAAAATATGATCTACCAAACAAAATACATAGAAGTCAAATGAATCCAACAAAATCTAAGAACAAGTCTAGGCCTTACATTATCAGAGAACAAAGCATTAGCAAAGATAACATTTATTTGCATACTCATTTTCTTGGAAATACTAAACACCTACTTTGCCTCGATGTCAGCTTTCTCTCTTACTGCATGAGCCATCTGTTCAGTCTCAAAGTATTTCTTTTTGCCTTTAGCTAAATCTTTCACGGTCTCTTGTAATTCTGTTTGGATCTTTGTCAACTGGTCCACACACTGTAAACACAAAAGTACAATTATTATAATTTTAGTTTTTAGGATTGCAGAAAATGAGTTCGTCCTAAGGACTGTGCAATGTATCTTCAGGATGAAAACACAGGAGAAGAATCAGCACATTTAGTGTCCTTCAAATTGCAAATTAAATCTGGTAAACAGCTTGCACTGCCATCTCAAGTACTATACCAAATAGTATTACAGTTTGCCTAGCAATCATGCTTTGAGAGATAACTCCAGTGCTACTGCTGACTGACATTTCAGTAAGGCATAAGAAGAGCATATATGCTGTTGTAAATATGTTAAAAAGGCAGAAGAATAAAGCAATTCTTTTCATGTTCTTAATGAAGTCTATTCTAAATATCAAGAAGATAAAGGAATAGGATGACTAAGATGGGGCTAGAGCGATGGCTCAGCAGTTAAGAGTTCACACTGCTCTGGCAGGGGTCCTGAGTTTGGTTTCCAGCACCTACATCAGGTAGCTCACAACTGCCTGTAATACCACCTTCAGGGGATCCAACACCCTCTTTGGGCCTCCGCAGGTACCTGCACTCATATGCAGGCACAGAAACACACACACACACACACACACACACACACACACAAATAAAACTTTGGGGAAGAAAGGGGGGTTCAGATGTCTTCAATTCTAGCACTCAGGAGCAAAGGCAAGCAGAGCTTTCTGAGATCAAGGCCACCGTGGTCTACATACGGAGTTTCAGGCCAGTTGGTGACATGGGGGGTGGCCTTTCTCAAGAAAACAAACAAACAAAAAAGTCTACTATGGTAAAGGAATTGTATTCATTTTTCTATAAATATTAAACTTAAAACGGTTTTTAAAAATTATAGAGTTTAGAAATTAAGGAGTATATTCAAGTTCCTGTTCTGCTATTTACTACCTAAATCTTTTAAATATTCTTGCCTCATTTTCAGCATTTATAAAATAATAATACATTCCTACCCACATGGTTATAAAAATTAAATGAGATTCTACTAGATATGGTGGTAGCAGGTTAACTCTAAGGTGCTAGACAAATGTGGGTCACAATACTTCTTTATGTGTATCTGTGTGGTATTGGGCCTTGCAAGGCAAGCATTCACTTTACCACCAAGCTACTTCCCAGCCTCTGAATCACAATTATTTCAAAGAAGGTAAGTATACTATACTATAAAAGACAAAGATATGAGTAAATAAATTTAAGAATGGCAAAAAACCTTAGCTAACTCTAGCTTCTGTTTTGATTTATAAGCAAATGTCACCATATAACAAAAAAATTATCTGGGCCAGATATGGTGGCACATGTCTATAATCCTAGCACCTGGGAGGTAGAAATAGGAAGATCAGGAGTTCAAGGCCAGCCTCAGCCACATAGTAAGTTCCAGGCCAGCCCAGGCTACAACAAAACAACACAACAACAACAACAATAATAAACTCATCTGGAAAAGTCTATGGTATTGTTTTATAATCATTTCTTACTATAATTTCCCTTATAATCTCAGGCCCTTCATAACTGCAACATATCTCTACATATATTTTAAATTTATTTTTTAATTTTATGTACCAGTATTTTGCCTGTATGAAAGTGCACCATGTGCAATGCCTGTGCAGGCCAGAAGAGGGCATCGGATCCCCTGGAACCGGAGTTACCATGTTTTTTTAGCTGCCCTGTGGATACAGGGAATGGAATCCAGGACCTCTGCAAGAGCAGCCAGTGCTTTTAACTGCTGAGCCATCTCTCAAACCCCTTAGCATTATATTTTAAAAACCAAACAAAATAGAGAAAAACTAAAAGGAATGTGAACTTTAAAATGTCATAGAGAAAGCTGGGCATGGTGATGTATGCCTGTAATCTCTGCACTTAGAGGCAAAGACCAACTGCCACAGGATCAAGACTAGCCTAGTCGACAAAGCAAGATCCAAAGCCAACTAGAGATGTACCGTGAGACCCTGTCTCAAACCAAAAACTAAACATAAATTTAAAATGTTGTAGCAGAGAGTTCTGACTCAAAATTAGTTCTGATAATGAAAGTACAATTTAGATCTGTCTACCCCATCGTCAGTGAAGCATGGAAGTTTGCAGAGTGCACACTGGACCATGGGACTAGGAGTACTGGGAGAAAAGGTGCACACCCAGATAAGCTTTTCATGATTTTCTCTCCACTCAGAGCATTTATCAAGTCATGGTACAAAGAAAGAGGCTATAAACACAAAGTGGTAGTCTGACTTCACTCTGCAGAGATAGCTTGGCCAAAGAGCAGGAACCTATAAAGCAAAGATCTAGAAAGAAGGGTACTACGGAGGATCAAGTCCAAAAAGCCAAATGCAATTTCCCCTTGTGTCATTAGTTGACTTCTAAAAGGCATGTGTGGGATGAAACTCAAAGAAATCTGTAAACAGTATCTGAGAGCCAGTGGCTGAGCAGCGATCAGAGAGTAAGAGCAACCACATGTTGCTGAGAAAGAACAGAGGTGAAGACTTACCCACAGAAAAAGATGGTAAGTACCCCACAGTTGCAGTTAAGTACAGAGCAATAAATGAGCTAAACCAGCTTTGAAAAATCTCCAAACCTGACCCTAAAAGAATAAGGTCTAGCATCTTGCCTACCTGCCAAACGTCATCCTCTTTAGCAGAGGTCTCCCAGAGCCTCCAAAATTTTTATCCATAACATCAAGTGCTGTGAGGCACACTGAAACAGTAGACCCAAATAAAAGATGGCACACAATAAAATTCATATAGAATTGTGAGTATTATGTTTACCATGATAAAGGAAAAGGGATGTGGCTCAGTGGTAGAAAGCTTTCCTAGCCTACACAGGCCCTAGGTTCAATCTGTAGTAATGCAAAAAAAAAAAAAGGGGGGGGGGATACATAAAAAAGAAAACAGAATAAAAGAAAAACATGAAGAACTGCACCTGAAACATGGGATCTATTTTTTAAAATT
>NW_008355472.1:1482890-1487856 GCF_000622305.1 Nannospalax galili | reverse complement strand
AATTTCCATAGCTAAGAGGCATCTCCTTCAAAGTTGGTTGTAAAGTTTTAGGTTTATAGTTAAATTGATACAGTTATAAAATATTGTACTCAGTATAAAACCTATAAGACATAAAATTAAATGAGGTTTTAACCTTTAAACAAGATCTCCATTTCATTATTAAAATACAGAATTTCATGCAGAAAACTTCATTTTTAATGCAATTGACATTAAGATGTTTGTACATGCATTTCTAATCTCTATATATCTGATTATTACTAGTCACAGTCGGTTATTTTCTGAGCTCCTTGGCATCTGAGCATGGATATAAAGTCGTCAGGGATCTATTTTTTTTCTTAAGTTGGTCAAAAATTCTAGAAATGAAAAATACATAATTTTTAAAAAATAATAAACCTATTGGCAAGTTTATGGAGAAACTGAAGTCTGGATACTTTTGGTGAGAATGCAAAAATGATGCAGTCAATATGGAAAGCAGTTCTGGTTGGTTTACTGAAACTTTTGGGAAAGAGGAAAATTTTAAGTTGTTTCTATAACCTAGTGAGAAGAGGTGGAAAAGAGGGTGAAGGGGGAGAGCTGAGTTCAGGGGAGGCAGATGCAGCCATTGGGGCCAGCAAGATGGCTCAGCAGGCAAAAGCGCTTGCTGCATAGGCCTGACTACCTGAGGTGGATCCCCATGGTAGAAGAACAGACTGCTGAAAGTTGACCTCTAACCTCCACACATGAACCTCGATACATGCATACCTATACTCTCACACATACATCATATACATACCAAATAATAATAAAAAAATTTTTTTGGGTCTTTTTGGGACAGGGTCTCCCTGTAGCCCCAAGTGGCCTGGAACTTGCAATGTAAATCTGGCTGGCCTCAAACTTACAGAGATCCACCTGCCTCTGACTCCCAAGTGCTGGGATTAAAGGCGTGCACAAACAGCCAATAATAAGTAATAAAAAAAAAAGTCACTGGGAAAAGCAGAGCAGATAGATTTTTTTTTTAAAAAAATGTGAATTCTAATATAGACATCTGAAACCCTGGATCTGTCCATGCCTGAAGTCCTAGAATTTTTGGTTCAATAAATTAACACATTCTCTTCTTGGCTTAGCCAGTTTGAAGTACACGTCAGCCACTAGTAATCCCAATTTCCTACATGGAAAATAAACACATTATCAACTATAATATAAAACAAGATAATTCATATATAAGGGAACTGTCAAATTTCACCAAATATTCCTTGCATAGAAATGTTGGTTAAATTTGAATCTGAGACTATCCCATTCAATGGAAGAGAAAACCATCAGAAAGTTATATTCTTTCAAAACATTGTAATATTGAAAAAGATGGAACTTTCCAGTAATTAGTTAGATTTGCCAAATACACTAGCAATTGGAAACACAGTATTTCCTCCTGTTTAAGACATTAGTACAAATGCTCTGCTTCTACCTGTCTCTCTTCCACTTACGTAATCATATTCTCCTTCCCTCTCCCATTTCCCTCTCTTTTCTTTCCCTCCCCCCTCACTCACACACACACACACACACCTCTATGCACATTTTCTTCTAATTAGAAATCAAGTTAGTGGTTACATAAGTTTATTTACCAGGTTTCCTTTGAAAGAGATCATCTTTGGCAAAGACTAGCCACAGACATTCTTATACAAATGTATTTAAGCCAAATGATATTAGGTGAGTGTTCTAAACTGAGCAAAATTTTATATGCACACATATAAATATTTAACATTGATTTTGTGCTATGGAAATCATCTTGGGCAAACAGAAGATCAAGGTTTTCAAAAGCTTTTAAAATTTTTCTGAAAATCTAAATGGCAATCAAGATCAAAACATTGTATGATTTCTGCAATATTGTTTCCTTAAATAATTATTTTTTCTGAAGTATTAATAATTTCTATTAAAGTACTTTACTTATAGACATCATGGTAACTTAATTTCCAAAGAGAGATACAATTTAAATATCTACTTATTCCCCCACTATGCTCTAACGCAGTTTTATTCAGGGGTAAGGAGAGATTAAAGTAGCCAGAATGGAAACAGGATGTGAGAATCCTTGACACCCTAGGGGAAATAAACCTAACTTCCCACAGTGGGTCAAGAACTTGGCTCTGGGGTAGGACAACCTCAATCTACAACTCAGTGTTTCCAGTTGTTACTCATATAACTTGCAATTTATTTAACTCCACTGATCTTAGCTACTCATTTGTAACATATAGGTTAAAATAATAGTAACTACCTCAGCAGGTAACATTTACAACCCAGTTAAGAGTAGCAAAACAGCTCTGACACATAGCAGCCATAGATTAAACATCTACCTTGATAGTAAATTTTTCATAAAAATGACATTAAATTATGACATTTCTCTTTTAATTGAATCAAAGAAACAAATCCTTTAAAAAAAGTTTATTTGTGTGCTACATAATTGAACTTTGTTTTGTTTTGAGATGAAGTCTTTTACTAATTTGCTAGGCTGGCCAGTCTTGAACTGACTTCGGAGCCTAGGCAGGCCTCAAACTTGCTTCTGCCTTGGGCTCCTGAACAGTTCGGATTACAGGAATGTATCACCAGTCCCAGCTATACTTAAAACTTTAGAGTACACTAGGCTTTTAAAAATTAAAGTCACTGAAGTAACTGGTCAAAATGTGTCAACTTTCCAAGTTTCCCAAATGGCTCAAGCTATAATTGAGAATGATTAATACAATCAGTGTGATTAAGAATGTAACCATTTTAACATACATCAAATCAATACTGTAAAACTATATAGTTCTATTTATTTCAGCTATATAAGTAGCATTCCTTCTTTCTTTTAAAAATATTTTATTTATTATTTTTTATTTATGTGTATGAGAGTATTGCCTGCATGTAGGTAGGTGCACCCGTGTTGTGCAATGCCTATGGAGGTCAGAAGCTGGTGTCAGATCCCTTGGAACTGGAGTTACGGATGGTTGTTAGCCACCATGTGGGTACTGGGAATTGAACCCAGGTCCTCTCCAAGAGCAGCTAGTGCTCTTAATTGCTGAGCCAACTCCCCAGTCCCATTCTCTTCTTTTTTTAAAGACAGGGTCTCACTATGCAGCCCTGGCTGACCTGGAACTTGCTATGTAGACCTGGGTAGTCTTGAATTCAGAGATCCACTTGCCTTTGCCTAAGTCTTGGGGTTAAAGGTATAGACTACCATGCCCAGCATAAATAGTATTTCTAAGAACTATTTACTGTGCTATTTCTACAGATTCAAATCACACTCACCTAATCAGCTAATAAAACATTTTCGTTAAAGGGAACATGTTGAGAAATCCTGGTAAAATGTCATCCAGGAACATTTGCGACCATATTTTTGGAAATCTCAGTTTTAAATGTGATTTAGCATAATCTTACAGATTGTAAATATTAAAATACATGTGAGAAAAGAACAGAAATAGAAACGATACCCTTTTTAGTTGCTGTTCTTTTAAGCTTCTTACTGTCCTTGCAGGCTCTGAAATGAAGTTTTTATAGTTTTCACATATATTGATCCGTGACTGGGCTACCTGCATTGTTCCCTCCAGAAAAGATTTCCAAACAGGATACATACTCCTAAATTCAAAGAGGGATAGAAAAGTATTAGGCAGGGAAAATAAAGAAAAATTTGGCTAAGCTTTTGGGTTTTTGAGAAAGGGTTTCCCTGTAGCCCCAGCTGGCCTGGAACTCACTATGTAGATCAGGCTAGCCTCAAACTCACAGAGATTCGCCTGCCTCTGCCTCCCAAGTGCTGGCATTAAAGGCATAAGTCACCATGCCTGACTGGTTAACATTTTTGGTCATTATCTAGCACTGACAGATGACTAGCTCCTTCATTACTGTAAATGTATCTTATACTGGCTTATAGGCATATTTAACACACAAGCAGAGAATATACTCTATTCCTACATAGCTCAGCCATAGGAAATTTTGAATAATTGTCTCTTATTAATAATGGAGGAAAAGGATCACAACATTACAACTTGAGACAACATGAACACTAAAAAATGAGTGAATAAGCTGGGCGCAGTGGTGCATGCCTTAATCTCAGCACTCAGGAGGCAGAGGCAGGTGGAGCTCTGTGAGTTCAAGGCCAGCCTGGTCTACATAGTGAGTTCTAGGGAAGCTGGGGCTACAGGGAGACCCTGACTCAAAAAGACACCCCCCCCCAAAAAAAGAGTGAATAATGCAGCCTTTCAAGGGCTTCCACTGTAACAGGGTCAATATGACCAAGCTGTATTACTTCATTAAGGTAATTTATTTTACAGATGAAGTGAAAAAAGCTCAAATTTAAAGAATAACTACAAGTCATCAAGAACATGGCAGTGCTGAAATAAAGATGAAGACTGTATACCTCTAAAGCACATTTTCTTTCAACTACACTGTCTTACACAAACAATTATTGTTGGAAAAAATATATCATGAACAAAACCACTCATTCTTGAGAAGTCTATTTGGTCTAACAAAACAGAGCTTGGTGGTGGTGCTCTACATCTGTCTCGGCTGTAGCATGCTTACCCAGCATCACACTGTGCTCTGGAGCTGTTCCCAGCAAATTCCACATCTTTTGATAAATGTGCTCAGCAACCTCTTGGTGAAGTGAAATAATCATTCATCCTTTACTTTTTCTAACTAACTAAAAGTTTCAGCCAATTCTAGGATTCTCCTCCACTATAAGCATATTTTATAACTTGTCATAAGAATAAATGGCATGTAACTTTTAAAAAATGAGATATACCTATGTATCCAGACATAACTACAGGAACCAGGATAATGGAAAGGAAACAGGGAGGTAAAGGAAAAGAAAGAACCTGAAAGAGAAGAACAGAAGGAAACAGGCCTTAATAAGGGAGATATGGATAAAAACTGGGGTAGTTTAAGGGAGGGGGGAGGGAAGGGTATACAAGGAACCTAGGGGATAAGGGGAAAGAAGGAGCTCAAGAGAGGTAGGACTGTAGGA
>NW_008355472.1:1482549-1482815 GCF_000622305.1 Nannospalax galili | reverse complement strand
ATGGAGGGATTAGACAATACGAGATAAATAATGCCTAGCTAGTTTTAAAAACCAGAGGGAACCATATTACTCCAATAACCTACTGACAAATTATACATATCAGATCAAGAAATATATGTCTAGGTAAGGTTTATCCGAGAACAATTGGTCTTTGCCAAAGATTTATCTACATTACATGCAGTAATTAAAAATACCAGACTGGTGGAACTAACCTTCTTGGATGTTTAACAGACATACTTTGAGGCCTATAATAATTTGGTCAGAGG
>NW_008355472.1:1481467-1482147 GCF_000622305.1 Nannospalax galili | reverse complement strand
GAAGATTAAAGGGGCCAATATAATTTCATAAGAGTCCATATATATAGCTAAAGGCTATATAACAAGCAACAATGCCAGACAGGCGATACCTTCTTTTGAGTTGTTGGCCAGGGGGGGCCAAAGGGCCTCCCAGATAGTAACCCAGAATAGAGCTGGGAAAATGAACAGCAGACCCCAATCTTATCTAAAGGAATATTGACAACTGATTACTGCTAGATGAGGAACAGCTGAACCTCCTGAAACAAAGACCTAGATAGGCTGACTAGATTTACCAGAAGGGCAAGTAGTGGGGAAGGGCTGGGGGTGCCAACAACGCAGCAGACAATAACAGGGATATCAGGGTATAAGGGCTCTAGTGGGGGGGGGGAGGCTATGGGAGGGTGCCATCTGGGAAGTGGGTGTGTAGTCGAATAAGATGGTTTGGGATATTCTGTGTGATATATACACACACACACAAAAAAAAATTAACAAATTTTAAAAATGTATTATATTTGAGGAGGAAGCATGGAAATTTACATCATGCTAATTAGTAGAGGTGATAAACATTACCACTGAAACCTACCCGATGACTTTATTAGACATACACAGGCGCCAACGATCCAAGTGCAACCGATTAGGACTAGCAATAATCAGATACATACAGGTTAGAGATACATGCGCCAACATCTCGGTGTTATTAG
>NW_008355472.1:1480949-1481219 GCF_000622305.1 Nannospalax galili | reverse complement strand
GCCATGTAAAAATCAAACTATTTCATGATATCCCTTAAAAACAAAAACTAAAGAAAAAATTTGTATTTTTTTCACTTACAAGAATACTGAGTTCAAGGCCAGCCTGGTCTCCATAATGAGCTCCAGGACAGTAGCTGGGGCTACAGGGAGACCCTGTCTCAAAAAGACCAAAAAAAAAAAATTATTCTTCAAAGCATAAAAATTTGCTCCTTATAATTAAGATGTAAAAAATTACCACTTACATCTACCTGATGACTTTACATCCATGCT
>NW_008355472.1:1457198-1480721 GCF_000622305.1 Nannospalax galili | reverse complement strand
CTGTAAACCTAAAAATTTACAGCCAATTTTGAAAGAGATGCATCTTAGCTTTGAAAATTTTTATTGAATGTGTCAATGCTGTTGTAATGAAATGCTTCTTCTAAGTATGTGGTTAATAAATATTTTTTAATTAAAAAAAATTTTTAAATGATATACCTAAATTGATAGATTATAATATTTATTTCCTAAAACTTCCCTTATTATATTTAAAAGGATTTTTCAACTGTAGCCATTATAGGACTATATAGTACATAAAATACTAACTGTGGGTCAACAGATGACAGTATAAAGGAAGAAAAAGAAAAATTTCCTGTGTGTTCACCCAGTTCAATTGCTTGTTCTGGACAGCAAATTCCTGGCCAGCCAAAGCCACATAGGAAAACCCTGTCTCAAACAACCAAACCAAACCAAACCAAACCAAACCAAGCCAAGCCAATCAACAAACAAAAAACTTGATAAACTATAATTTTCAAACATGGAATTTTAGAGATTATTCCATGTAACATACTGCATCAATTGGCTTTAACATAAACATTCAGGCAGGAATACACTGCTGTCCCTTTGGAAAAGTTCAGTGTATTACATGAGCATAAAGACATGGGGGTAGACTTGGTAACAGCAAAACTGGTATCCTCCTGGCCACATTGCCTGGCAACTGATAAGATTTACTACGTAAACTATCAAGCAGTCCAATAACTGATATTTCCTTAGCACTGAGAGAAGAAACTCAGTACTATGCTTAATAGTTATTAATTCACACTTTAAAATCACAATGAAAATGAAAAATAACCAAATACATAACTGTGATGTAGGAAAGGAAGGACAGGAGAATGAAGTCTACAATCTACTTTTTATATCCCCTTCTTTTAATTAACAACTGTTCACAACTCAAATTTCAGCTTAAATGCAACTTCCTTTAGGAAGTCTCATGATCATCACCAAGCCAATCTCGAGGCTCAACCAAATAACCTACCTACATTAGCTGTTCATGGCTCAAGTACTTTTCCTTCAGTTACAAATATTTTCATATAATATTCTTGCCCTCTCTGTATAGTGAAAACTCCATGAAAGCAGGGGTATATGCTTGCTGACTACTGTGTTTCTAGAGCCTATCAAATATAGTTACAATAATAGTATGTATTAGATGAATAAAGGGATGGATGCATGCATACATGCATGCATTAAGTCATGGGGATGTGCAATAAGACAGAGGTCCTTTCATCAAAAAGAATTTTAAAAGAGATTTTGAGATTAGCAGATTTATAGCAGCAAACATATCCTGAAAAATGAGGTACCAGGAAAGGCACAGAATTCAGATACCAGTCAGTAGACTTAGGCTCAAGTCCTAGAATTCTGTCTGATGTTTTGAGACAGTCTCACTCTCTAGCCCTGACTGACCTGGAATTCATGGTGTAGTCTAAACTGAACTTGAACTTGCAACAATCCTTGTGTCGCAGCCTCTCAAAGCACCAGGATTACAGGCATGCACAACCACATGTGGCTCAAGTTTAAGTTTAAGCAACATAATCATATGGAGTACACCTAATGTATTTTTATTTCCCCAACTTACTAATGTAGAGATAAGAATGCTGGGCTTCCAGGACATTACTCTTTGGTCCTCTCCCATCCCATTAGCCCCTCTTCACTCTTTCCTGCTGGTCCTCTTTGTCTCCCAGCCCAGTAAATGCTGGAGTGTTCCAGAGTCTGTCCCCAGTTTCTCTTCACACTTACTCATCCAGGCTCATGGCTCTAAGTACTATCACTCCGCTGACTATTCCTGAGCTTTTCATTCCTGTCCACACAGCTTCTCTAACACTCAACTATTTATTGAACATACTCACATTAGGTATTTATAGGCATCTTATATTTAACATATTCAAGAATGAATCTTTGATTTCCCTAGACTCTGTTCTGGCAATCTATTCCATCTCATGGATGGCTACTGAAACAGTCATTCTTTTTTCTCTCACATCCCACAAAGTGTTACATCAAGAAATTTTGTTTGCCTAGACTTACAAAATATAATAGAATCTCATTATGAATGATTCTCTGTATTGCTGACATCTGTTTTAAGCCATTATCATCTTGTGCCTAGATTAGTGCAGTAGTTTCCTGACTGCTGCTTCTGCCCTGCCCTAACATCTATCCTCTATATAGTACAGTGCACAGTGACCACTTCAATCTAAACATGTTAGGAAACTACACAGAACTTAGCATTGTCAGGCAGCCATCAGTATCAAGCTGTTATGATACTATACACTAGATATATAAGATATTTTTACTGGGGGACCTAGAAAAAGGCATTTTTCTGGGTTTTTTTTTTAATGGGAAGTTATAAGAATATTTTTAAAATTAAAAGTTGTGGCTTTTTTGGGGGGGGTCTTTTTTGAGATAGGGTCTCCCTGTAGCCCCAGTTGGCCTGGAACTCGCTATGTAGTCCAGGCTAACCTCGATCTCACAGAGATCCACCTGCCTCTGCCTCCCAAGTGTGTTACCATACCTGGCATAAAAAAAAACATAGATCTTCCCTATGCCTAGAAATATAATTTCCTAGCACCACAGCTTAGGTGACTAAAAATATGATAAATTCACAAGATCTGTTTATAAGATCAACAAATAATTAGGAATGGGCATAGTGCTTTAATGAGTGAATGTTCATACATTACTGTCTCAGAAGGATGAAGGGAGATGATCCTAAGTCCAAGAAGAAGAGTGACTTGTAGTCTAGTCTGGGTGACTATGCTAAGAACTGCAACAAAACTGTAGTAGAGGCAGCCAAAGGTAAGAGAGCCAAAGACAAAAGGAAAAGCTATCCAAGATGTGAAAAGAGGTAATTTGAAGCCAGGTTTCCTCATGGCAAGCAGAAAAACCAAAGATTTTCAAGCAAGTGAGTAATAGAAGGCTTATTTTACAAAGACACGAGACAATTATGATGAAATGTAAAGACGGCTTGTTTCATCATAGCAGATGGAGCCATGAGAGAGTGAAACCACAGGAGAGAAACAGCTACTCAACAACCAGACAAGAGAAAAGGAAGCCTAGAAAGGACTCAAAGGTGCTGATTTTTTTCCAAGCTGAAAGTTAATAAAAATATATATTAGTATTGATAATATTTACAGATAATATTTAAAGCCAGGATTGGTGAGATGAATCACTAGAAAGCTAAAGAGGAAACTCTAGAAAACATTTACAGTGAAAACTGAAAATGCACCCTCAAAGATTAAAAAAAAAGTCCAAGAAAAAATGTTATAGAAGTCTAGTTTCCAGGGGTCAGAGAGATGGCTCAGAGGTTAAGAACACTGACTGTTCTTGCAGAAGACCCAGGTTTGAATCCCAGCACCCACATGGCAGCTAAAAACTGTCTGTAACTCCAGTTCCAAGGGATCTAACAGTCTCTTCTGTCCTCCGAGGGCATTGCATGACACGGGTGCACTTACCTACATGAAGGCAATACATACATACACATAAAATAAAAATAATAAATAAAATATTTTTTTAAAAAGTCTAGTTTCCAGTTCACAGAGGGAGGGGGTACTGGTTCAAGGCATTAATGATACTGGTATTGTCAGACTAGCAAACAATTTAAAAGACTGACCAGAAACACTGCTGACAGTGAATTAATCAATTAATAGGGGAAATTTTAAATAATACTAGAATAAATTTGAAGTGTATTGTTTAGAATTTATGGACAACTGGTCAGGCATGGTGGTGCACACCTTTAATCCCAGCATTCAGGAAGCAGAGGCAGGTGGATCTCTATGAGATTGAGGCCAGCCTGGTCTACACAGTGAGGCCACCTGCGGCTGCAAGGAGACCCTCTCTTAAAAAGACCCAAAACAAAAACAAAACTCATCTACAGCCATACCACCCTGAACACACCCAATCTCGTCTAATGTTGACATCCTAAATATATAAAACCTTTGCTAGCATTCCCTCTCTAAGAAACTGTCACATACTTTCACAGTATACAAAGATATATTAATGTGCACACAAGATTTGTTCACTATAGCATTATTTATGTTATTAAATAACTACCAACATAGAAATAAATAATGAAACTATAGTTGACCCATACTCTGACATTAAAACAGCCATTAAAAAGAAAACACATTACTGTGAAAAGTTGTCTAAAGTAGATTTTGCTGGCAGAGAGCAGTTTACAGAAACACATGTATATAATAATTCTAGTTATGTTAAAAAGAGCAAAACTGTATATATACTCATGAATAAATCACACAGGAAAAAAATGTAAAAGAAAAGACAGCATGCCTTTTACAGCAATTATTCCAGGGAGTAGAATGTGAATGGAACATACCTGGGAAGGGAGATGAGCCTGGACCTTTTACTTTCAATGCTATTTAATTAATAAAAATAGTGTATTACTTTGATAATTTTTAAACTACCAATCCAAATATAAAGTAACAAAATTAAATAGGAAATTGAAATTATTAAAACCAAATATGAGCCGAGTGTGGTGGTGCATGCCTTTGGTCCCAGCACTAAGGAGGCAGACACAGGCAGATCTCTATGAGTTTAAAAAGACAAACAAACAAACAACAACAACAACAAAAAAACCCACAACCAAATATGGTCTGAATAAAGAAATAAAAATTGGCAATTGCTATTCTCACCCTTAATTCTGACCTTTCCATTGTCTTTTTCCAGAATGCCCCCAACCATCCCCTCAAATTGCCTAAATTACAGAACCTGAGAGCTACTGTATAACCCTTCCTCTCTATTCAGTTAGTCAGCAAATATTTATCGAGTGCCTTCTATGTGTCAAAAACTATTTTAGATACAAAGGATGCTGTTTATATCTTGTCTTAGAACAAATCTGACAACTGCAAAGAACAAAACTGCCAAATCAACTGCAAGTCCTACAGCTTCAGTTTCTTAGAAACCTCTGAAATCTCTCCTACAATTTAATTTTTATGTTAATTTCAAATTTCAAACGAAGATATATGCTGGATTAGATTCCTGAAATTCTATCCTTTGGGAATTGTTCCTCGTGCCCTTCTAACCTACCTTCATAATATGATTACAGGGAGTTCATCAGAAACTTCTCTCTTGGATATTCCTCAAATCACAGTCCTTTACAATGCCTACTTATGTATCCTGCCTTTCCACCACTCTTATTTAGCCTCTAACCTATGTACTTCACACCAGTACAGCTAAACTGCTCACTGTTACTTAGTACTGTATTTTCCCTACCATCAAGATGTTACTTCTGCTTACAATTCCTTTCACCACTTTGCCCAGCAAAGTCTTGCACATTCCTTAAGACTAAGCTTTATAAACCTAGGCTTCTCTGTCCTATGCACTTCTATTCTTCCCCATACTGCAGCTGTTTATAGTGGCTACCTTCTTGTAAGCTCCTGACAGATATCATGAACATGAATCAAGTTCCCTGCACAGTGCCTGGCATTTAAAAATATTTAGTAAATGTTAGCTTAAAATACTTTTTAGAATTAGACTATAAGCTTTACTGGGAGCACAGCCTTTATGCTTATTTTTTAGCAATGGAATTCTGAATTTCAAGCCAACTAGAAATAGCTCATCTGCAAGCTTCAATCCTGTATCACCAATATACAATATACAATATTGGTGGGCTGACTTCACATCTGCAATACTGAGGAAACTTACCTCAAGGAGCTATTCACATGTTACTTTTGCTTAGGATTTGATCTCCTACTCTCTTCTCCCTTAGCTGAATTGTTTATGTACTGAAAAGTCCGTAAGAAAAGCTCTTTTCTATTTGACTTTAACATTAAAATTATGCCATTCTATTATTTAATAGCTATCAAATCTGTAGTCTGCCTGTGTAAAGAACTGTTAGGGTTTCTTATAATATTCTTCAGTTTCCAGCCCCATTCTTAAGAAATATTGTGATGATCTAGTCTTTACTGACATTTCAGCATGCTTTCTTACTCAGATGGACTCTTTAGTCCTGAGTTCTTCACTACCCTGGATTCTTTACTACCGATCACAGATACTGGTCTAACGTCCAACCAGGTCGTAAACTCCGAATTCTTTGGCTTCTCAGTCTTCTAACACTAACAACATCCCTGAGCACAAAAGCCAATAAATATTTTCAAATTTTGATATCGAAAAAGGCATCAAATTCTAAACACTGGTAGGTCACTGAGGACAAATTTTGTATTGCTCTATCACCAGCCTTCTTTAAAAGTTGTATGTGGAATATTAACTTGTGAGCTTCTGGGCAACCTATTTATAGACACATACATTTCCAACAGAAGTAATGTGCTACAACAGAAGTACTTTCCACTCATTATTAAGAAATATTTCCAACAAGCTCATCAAAAACTTGAAATTTTTTCTTTCAAATTTAAGATTTGGTGATCATGATAGTAATAAGATCTTATTTCATCGTTATTTCAATAATGTGTTCTATCATCACAAGTTTGTGAGAAAACAATCTGTTTCACTGTCATCTGTTATATGGGAATTAATTAATATATAACTTTGGCTTAAGACATTAAAATAATTTAACTTATGTAGAGTATACATAGACATTATGGAATATAAATGTTTTATTAACTATGTCTATATACAAAACAAAAAAAATAAGCAATTCTTTTAAAAACTAGAGTGTTGGGGGTTGGAGAAATGGCTCAGCAGTTAAGAGCACTGGCTGTTCTTGCAGAAGACCCGGGTTTGAATCCCAGCACCCACATGACGGCTAACAACTGTCCATAACTCTAGTTCCAAGGGGATCCAATGCCCTGTTGTGTCCTCCGTGGACAATGCATGACACAGGTGCACTTGCACATATAAAGGCATAACACTCATAGACATAAAAAATAAATAAATAGCGGCCGGGTGTGGTGGCACACGCCTTTAATCCCAGCACTTGGGAGGCAGAGGCAGGCGGATCTCTGTGAGTTCAAGGCCAGCCTGGTCTACATAGTGAGTTCCAGGACAGCTGGGGCTACGGAGAGACCCTGTCTCAAAAAGACCAAAAAAATAAATAAAAACCTAGAGTGTTACACTAGGTAAATGTGATAGGCATCTGAGTAACAACATTTTTAAAATAAAATATAAACTTTTTATTTATTTTAACTATGTGTATGAGTGTTTTGCCTATAGGTATGTATGTGTACTGTGAGAAGTGCCTGAGAAGGCTAGAAAAGAGGGCACTGGATCCTCTGGAACTGGGGTTACAGGTGGTTGCTAGCCGCCATGTGGGCAGTGCTGGGAACCAAAGCCAAGTGCTCTTAACTGCTAAGCCATTTCTCTAGTCCCCTGAGTAAAACTATTTTTAAAGGAAATAATCAAAGGGGCTGGGAGATGGCTCAGTTGGTATAAAGTGCTTGCCACGCAAGCATGAAGACCTGGTTTGAGTCCCAGGTACAAATTCTGGTATAATGGCACATACTTGTAATCCCAGCACTGGGAAAGCAGAGAAAAGGGTGTTTTCTGGCTAGCCAGTCTAGCCTAACTGACAAACCTCAGGTCCTAATAAGAAACATTGTCTCAAAAAACAAGGTGGATGGCACCAGAGGCAGGACATCTGAAGTTGACCTCTGGCCTACACACAGACATACATACACACACACACACACACACACACACACACACACACACACACAAAACAACTTAGTACATTACCTGTAATCGTTTCGATCATCAGCTTTTATTCCAGGCCAATCTCTCTTCAGGTACTGGCTAGCCAACTTCTGGATACCCTATTAAAAATAAATTTATTTCTAAAATAAGTATTGTGCTGTAAGGAAGCTCCTTTCCTTAAAAAACATTAGTTAGAAAATTTCCATTTTTATAAACATAAACTTAATTCAGAAGAAACAATTGATAAATGACAGGAGAACACTTCAACCCTCTCTCATTATGGCCTACTTTTAAGAAAACTGTATTCACTTGGAACAGACATACACTGGCTCCTAAAATTAATCAGCAAACTTGATTTCCATATGAGCAAATCTCAAGACCGATTTTTAAGCATCTTTTTATTTAAAAAAAAATACCATGATATGTCGTTTCAAATAAAAAAAGTTTTACAAAGAAATATACCTACTATTATCCATACAACATGAATCTGAACATAACAGAATATTTGTCTATAGTAAACTGAGAGTATAGGGATTTGAACAAAGAAGATCATTTTGTTGGGTAGTAAGTTAAAAAATTCATTCCAACCATATGATGTATTACTTTTAGATAGCACATATGTGATCCTCTAACAAGAGAGCAGAGCCCAATGGAGTGGCTACAGAAATCACTGACTTTAGGATACGTACGTACTTCTACACTTACAGCTATAAAAGAATACCACACTGAAATAAAGGATAATTAGAGGAACAGATTGTCTACTTTAAGCAAAGGTGTCAAGAGAAAAATCAATGCTTCACTCTATATATGATACCTTTTAGTAAGATCTGCTGCCAAATCAATTTGGTTTAGCTTATTGTTGAATGCAGGCATTGAAATATCATTCTTTCAGTCCAAAGTGCAGCAAGAGCTCCCTTTGGATCTCAAGTTCTTCCTGAACTTGGCAGTAGTTTGACTTCACTGGTTTCAAGTACTATGGTCTATAAGAATGTATATACAACTACAACCCAAAGTCCTACCGCTTAACAGCTCTTGTACTCTGGAACCCAGAGAGCAAGCCTTCTCTGAATATGTACAGTATTTTCTACTTCTGTACCTAGTTCATACTGTTTCTATAACACAAAATATCTTCCTACCACATCTCATTTCTACCCTCAATTCTTACTTCCCTTTCTTTGAAAGACTATGAACATTTCCTAACACAAAATACTAAGAATTATAAGCAGAACAATATAAAAAATTTCATTGGACAGGTATTTCATTCTATTAAAATAATTCATAATTTTCTGCATTTAAGGCCTGGAAGTCTCTAAAAAACTTCTTCTGAAATATCTGGTTTCCCTGAAGTATAGTTCTTAATGGAAAAACAGGATAAATATTTGATTGTTCAGTTCTGGCCCATTATAAGCTCATATTTTAAATGGATGAGTTCTAATTAATTATAGTCACATATGTGGTCTGCAGGAGGCCTTCCAAATTGGCTCCCACATCATGACCCCAGCAGATTTTGACTGATTTGTTTTCTTTTCCAGTTCCTGTCCCAAGTGATAGGCTTTTTCCACAGACTCCTAAGAAACTATGTAGAATACATAAGCTAGGCGTGTCCTCATTCTTTCCGTCACTGTGTCCTTCTCTGAAAGGCCTTTCTAATGTAACCACTATATACAGAGTAGCTCACCTCCACTCAGTGACCCTGTCACATGGTCCCATTTATTCATAATCCTCATACACAGTTACTGTCTTGTTAAAATATTTTTTTTTTGTTAATTAGTTGTAAGTTCCTTCAGGTAGGGAATCAGGTTTCTTTCACTTACTTGTTAGTTATCAGTAAAGCACTACATCTCCTAGGCTATAGCAGAGTAGCTAGCATTTAGTTGTTGCCAAAATGTCTACTGACTGCATGAGTAAGTTTCATTTACATTACTCTGCTTCTAGTGTATAATACTAATCTTTTGTGGTTTTCCCATTGTAGGTTTGAAGTGTTTGAATCAAGATTTCTGTGGTCCTTATTTTTTTTTTTTTTTTTTTTTTTGGTCTTTTTGAGACAGGGACTGCCTGCAGCCTCAGCTGTCCTGGAACTCACTATGTAGAACAGGGTGGCCTTGAACTCACAGAGATCCGCCTGCCTCTGCCTCCCGAGTGCTGGGATTAAAGGCATGCGCCACCACGCCCGGGTCTTTAAATTTTATATAGTCAAAGGAAAAATGATACTAGATTTCTGAGATTGTGATTACTGGTTTTGATCATAAATAAGTTCCTCAATAAAATTATAGTCAAATTGGGCCATCCTTATGATTGAAAGAGATTATGTGTGAGCCTAAAGCAATGAAAACAATCTGGTTTATTTCACATTACACTTTAATTTTTGTGAAAGTTTAACTAAGTCAAGATCCCTGAATCCAAAGAACTCATAATCTATAGAGAAATAAGAGATTCAAAGAACTCATAATCTGTAGAAAATAAGAGGTATAAAACAATATGCCAAGCAACAAACGTGTTACTAGCAAAAAAGAAAAATAAAAGATAAAGTGATATAAATAAGAAAATGATGTAACATTATCTTAACAAATCACATATGACAGTGATTTTCAGTTCAATCACCTCTGAAGTGTGTGTACACTTCATACTGAACATGGGCTAAGACATGAGCCTTTTATTATGAGAGGCAAGGATGCAATGACAGCTCTCTCAAGTTTACACAGAACAAATACTCTATTTAATAGACAGTTTCACACATCCATTTCTCTTAACTCTGTAACAGAAAGGAAATAGTATACCTCAGAAGATTCAGCTTTTACTTAAGGTGATATACTTCATAGATAGTTATATTTGAGCCAGATGTGGTGGTAACATACCTATAATCTCAGTACTTAGGAGGGAGAGGCAGAAGGATTGCTACAACTTTGAGGGCAGCCTGTTCTACACAGCAAATTACAGGCCTGTCTCAAGGTAGCAACAACTAGCAAAGTTTGAGCTAGAATCCCATTTACCAAAAGTCTTTGAAAAAAGACATTATTTAGAGTAGATTTTATCTAATTAAAAAACAAACTATAAAATTACATTAACTTGTTAACTTTTGTGCATTATAAATTACAACAGCAACTTCTAGAGCTCTAAACCACAAAGCTGGACTGTACTGAACTGAATGAACCTTTCAGAAATGAGATGAGGGATTCATGAAATAGACAAACAGTGGCTCTCTAGATGAAAGACTTTATTCAAGTTAGTTCACAGAGACAGGAATCATGACTTCTATGTGCTCTATGCAGCTGTTCAAGATCTAATCTGCATAGATGCTCAGAAATATTCCTGGCCATTATCATTAAGGTCCTAAATAACATTTCATGCCTCTGAAGGCATTCTATTATACTTAAATGAACTGACTTGCCTTCTAAATTATGCTTAAAGCTCCATCTGATAGAATAATGGTTTACTTACAAAAGAAAATTATCCACAATAATTAATTTGCTAAGGAAAATAAACTATTGGCTAGCAATTTCTAAATGTTTTTTGTTGTTGTTACTACTCTGGCCCATGGGGAATGGTATTACTCTCTAAAACTGGTCACCATGCATACACTTATTTATATTATCTTGCATGCCACAGATGCATAGAGTTCCTTTGACTTGCAATATAGTTCCCACTGGAGCACTGACTTTCATAAAAATGTAGTGCTATCAAGACAGACTTTGGAACATCCAATGGCATCCCATTCCAACTTTTAAAAAAGCTATCAGTGTCTAATATAAGACTTGCTTTGTTTTATCATTCAATGACACTTGCTGTATTGCCTTAACAAGTGAAGAAACACAAAGAAAGTCACTGTTAAGTAGACACTGGGAAATGGACTGAGGGTTTAACCTTTGGCCCAATCACGACAGCAAGCTGAGCTGGAGTGTGCTCATGGCTCTCCCACAGGCCATTCTGCAGTCATTCTTCCATCAGCAGATTGAAATCAATACTGAAATTTTACTAAGGGACTGGGCACCAGGTAGCTTTTTAAAATATTAGGAAATCATATTCTTTGCATAGTATGCTTTTTTGTCATGAAATTCCTAATGTGACTTAAATTATCTTTTTTGTTTTGTTCTTTTGAGATAGGATCTCCCTGTAGCCCCATCTGGTCTGGAACTTGCTATATTGACCTGGCTGGCCTCAGTCTCACAGAGATCTACCTGCTTCTGCCTCCCCAGTGCTGGGATTAAAGGTGTGTACCACCATGCCCAGTTTTATAAATGATCTTTTAAAAATAAATCCACTGCATAAGCTGGACACTTCTCAAGCTGATGGAAAGATGTGATGACTGTCTTTACTGCATTCTTACATCACTTTACTAGTAACAAATTACTTTAGTCCCACTCTTACAGAAAGTTTTGAAATGTTTTTCATTGTTTTGTGTTACATATATTGCATTAGGGAAAAAAATGAAGTGTATAGTTTTAAATAACATAAACGACCTTTACTTACTTTTCCATGAATTTCATGATGAAATATTAATGTTTTATATATATTAAACAATAAAGACATATTTTAGCCTTTTTCCTATTATTGATAATAAAGGTTAATTTTATTTGACTAAATAAGAAAAAACAAGATCTGCCTGTCTGGGTTTGTCTGTCTGTCTGTAAATTAGGTATTGAACACAGTCTTATTGCATGCTACACAAGCACATCTTTGATCCTAGCATTCAGGAGGCAGAGGCAGGTGAATCTCTGTGAGACTGAGGTCACTCTGGTCTACATAGTGAGTTCCAAACCAGCTGGGGCTATAGGGAGACCCTGTTTCAGAAAACACAAAACAAAACAAAACAAAACAAAACAAAACAAAACAAAACAAAACAAGGGGCTAGAGAGATTGCTCAGTGGTTAAGAGCACTGGCTACTCTTACAGAGGACCTAGGTTCAATTACCAGCACCCACATGGCAACTAACAACCATCTATAACTCCAGTTATAGAGGAATCCAAATCCCTATTCTGACCTCCAAGGGTATCACACAACACAGGTACACTTACATAAATACAGGCAATACATTCTTACATATAAAATAAAAATAAATAAAACTTTTAAAAACAAAATTAATTAAAAAAATTGTATATGAATGTTTGCCTGCATGATGTATGCACACCACATGCATGACTGGTGCCTGAGGAGGCCAAAGAGGGATTCAGATCCCCTAGAATTTGAGTTATAGACAGTTATGAGTGCCATGTGCATGCTGGGAACTAAACCTGAGTCCTCTGCAAGGGCAGCAAATACTTGTAACTGCTGAGCTATCTCTCCAGCCCCCTCAACCCATTTTATAAATAAGATCTGAACAGACACTTCATTGAGGCACATAATAAGGATGTTAAGCAAGCATGTGAAAAATATTTTCAACACCATTATTATGGAAATGCAGATTTAAAAAATGAGACATGGGGCGGCTAACAACTGTATGTAACTCTAGTTCCAGGGGAATCTTGATGCCTTCTGACCTCTGCAGGCATTTGCACGACACAGGTGCGCTTTTACACATGCAGGCAATACACTCAGAAATGTAAAAATAATAAAATATTTTTTAATGAGATGCTACTTGTCTTAGTTTTTTTCCTGTTGCTGTGATAAAATAACCTGACAAAACAATTTAAGGAAGAAAGGATTTAGTTTAGCTCCCAGTTCAAGGTACAATCCATTGTGATGGGGAAGTGAAAGCAGAGGATCTAGAAGCAGCTGGTCACACAGTAAAGAAGCAGACAGCCAAGGATGATGGTGTTCAGCATGTCTTCTTGGTGTTATACAGTCCAGGATCCCTTGTCCAGGGCATGGCCCTGCCCAAATTGAGATGAATCTTCCCACATTAATTAACATAATCAAGACAATCCTCCACAGACAGGCCTAAAGGCCTCTCTCAGGTGAGTCTAGATTCTGTAAGGCTAACAATTAATACTAACCATCACATTAACTTAACACATACCTATTAAAATAGCTTAAAATTTTCTTAAGAACATAGTGACAAATGCTAACGACAGAGCTAAAGGAAAAAAAATCCTTGATGATGGGATAGCCACTGTGGAAAACAGTTTGAAAAAAATCTCACAAATTTAAGCATATTTTTCCATTTGACTCAACAATAATATTCTAGTATTTTAGTCAAGTGATTTGAAATTTTGTATCTACACAAAATATGGAGCACAAATGTTTACAGAAGCTTTATTCATAAACTTTGAAGTAACCAAGAATTCCTTCAATAGATAAATAAACTATGGTATATCACAATGGTGGAATATCATGTAACAATAAAAAGAAACAAACTATTAATTCATACAATGTGGATGAATTCCAGTTGGAAGAAGCAAGATTGAAAAGACTGCCATGCTGTACTAGTCCATTCACTGGTTACAAAGGGTTTGAGGAAGAAAAAGTCTGACTAGGAGAAGTACAGATGATGTTCTTATTTGGATATAAAATGACCCTAAAGGCTCATGTATTGAAGGCTTGACCCCTAGCTTGTGCCTTTAAGAAGTGAACAGATCATGAATACTCTGACCTAATTAGTGATAGTTCATTGTTGGAGTCATAGTTTAATAGCATTACTGAGTGGTAAAACTAGCTGGAGAAAGTTGGCCTGACTAGAAAGTACTCCGACTAGAAATTATAAGACTAAAGAAAAAAACACACACACACACACACACACACACACACACACGCACACCATAGTGAATAAAGTTCTTGATTAATGGCTACAGTTTAACAATTCTGAAATGTAGTACATATGTGCATATGTATAAATAAAAATATGTATAGCACGTTTAAACAAACAGATAAATAGAAGACAGGTGATAGAAACCAAGCTGCTCACTGTTAGAGAGGGTAATTACAGATAAGAAAGAGCAGGAAATTAGAACAAGTAACTTAGGAGGTGACTTAGAGTAGGAGACATCTAATTCAACATATATAGAACAATAGGTTAAGTGTATATACATGTAATAAAAATACACAATTCCTAGCTCTGTCCACTGAAACTTCCTAAAAGCAGTGACACCAAAGAAGCATGTCAAGTGTCAAGACCTGGGCTTCCAATATCATTTGCCAACAGGAAACAAAGTTCCACAGAGAAAAAACTGATTTCTACAGTAGGAAATATTCAAGGTGTTCCTGAACCATCTTGTAGTGCCAGAAGGTAAGGGAGTGCACAAAAAACAAGAAGGATGGAGGCAGGTCAACAGGGTCCAGGAGTAAACCCAAAGTTTCCCATTAGCCAAGAATGGAACAAGTTAAACCACAAAACAGAGCACTGGTGGAAGATAACCAATCTAAAGTACAAAACAGACAGAGCATCTGATACAAACAAGTAAATAAAAAGAAAAGACAAGTTTCTCATTCAAAGGAACTCTAAGGAACTTGCACAGTTATTTGCCCCCTCCAACACATTTGAAAGTGGGCTGCACTGAGTGACTGGTTTCCAGACAACAATACTGGGGGAGGGTGGGGAGGGGGAGAGAGAGAGAGACAATTTTAAAGGCTACTGAAGGTGAGGATTTGGGGAAGAGCAGAAGGCACTCAGCAAACATCCCAAATATTGTACCTTTTAAAACAAAATTTTGCTTTATTTTGAGACAGGGTCTCCCTGTAACCCCAGCTAGTCTAGAACTCCCTATGTAGGTCAGGCTGGGCTCAGTCTCACAGAGATCTGTCTGCCTCTGCCTGCAAGAGCTGGCATTTAAAGGCATATGCCACCACGCCTAGCCAAAACAATTTTCTTTTTTACTCTTATGTGTATGAGTGTTTTGTCTGCATGTAGTGTACCAGGTATGTGCAGTGCCCCCTTAAAATCTAATTTTATTAAACAAGGTGAAGACTAGCTAATGCCTATTTTTTTTGTTGTTGTTGTTTTGTTTTTTTAGACAGGGTCGCCTTGTACCCAAGCTAGCCTGGAACTCACTATGTAGACCAGGCTGGCCTTGGACTCACAGAGATCTGCCTGCCTCTGCCTCCTGAGTGCTGGGATTAAAAGCGTGCACCACCACACCCAGATGCTAATGCCTATTTGTAAGCTTCCTAACATGAAGATTTTATTGGGGAAAACCAATTTGGTTTCTGCTGTCTTCAAACGATAAAAAAGTGTTACATCAGTCAGCATGACTGAGCTGTCTCCTTGATCCCAAAGACAGCTGTAAAAGCAGTTCCTTCTCCAAAGCAGAAACTGGAATGTATTTAATCAGTAAGCAAATGATAATCTCACGTGCTTGACCACAGCCATCTGGGGACAAAGGCAGAAATTCAGGAGAAATAACCTGTGCTGGATAGCTTTAGTGTCAACTTGACACACCTGGGTTGAGGGAGCCTCAACTGGGGAATTGCCTCTATTGGACTGGCCTGTGGCCATGTCTGTGGGGCATCTTCTTGATGAGTGATGTGGGAGGGCCCAGCCCACTGTGGGTGATGCCACCCCTGGGCAGGTGGGCCTGTGTTGTATTAAAAAGAAGGCTGAGCAGGGGCCAGGGGAGTAAGCCAGTAAGCAACATTCCTTCATGGCCTGTGCTCCAGCTCCTGCCTCCAGGTTCAAGCCCTGAGTCCTACCTTGGGCTCCCAGGTGAACTGTGACCCAGGATATGTAAGACAAATAAACCCTTTCCTCCCCAAGTTGGTACTGGTCAGAGTGTTTTGTCACAGCAATGGAGAAACAAACTAAGACATAACCCAAATGTGACAGCATTCAAAGCATTTCCCTTGTCAGATGGGCACATGCAGAGCGTGTCACTAGAGCTAACATTTGAGTTTACTGTCTTCAAGATGTTCACATTTCTTTGTGAACTTCTGTAACCACCATCTTATGTAGTAGATGCAATAGAGGTTTTTAGAAGCTAAGTAATTTGCATAAGATCACACAGCTAGTCAAGTGTAGCCTCAGATTTGGGTTTTTTTCAAAGTTTAAAATACTTCCAAACTACTCAATTCATTCAGACGTATTGTAGATACTATCTCAAATCATTATACATTTTGATTGGCAGCTTTAAATAAACTATTTTCTTTTATTTACTATTATTTTTTATGTGTATGAGTGTACTGCCTGCATGTACTTAACTACACCCATGTCATGCAATGCCTTCAGAGGCCAGAAGAGTGTGCCGGAACCCCTAGGACTGGAGTTACAGACGATTTTTTGCAGCCATGTGGGTCCTCTGCAAGAGCAGCCAGTGCTCTTAGCCTCTCAGCCATCTCTCCAGCCCCTGTAAATAAGTTCTTTAAAGTAAAACACTATAAAAAACCTGGCATCGTTCACAATCTTTGCACAGTAAATAACTGAACTAAATCATTCTTCATGTTGGTGAACAATTACATATTTTTAAATCAGCAGGCTTTATTTTCCAGAGCAGAGAAACCCAGAAAGGACAGGGTTCCCACTCAGTACTCCCTATCAGTTAAGTTGCTCCTATTATTAAAATTTCTCATTAGTATGACACATTTGTAACAATTAATAAAATAGTATCAGCACATTACTTATTAACTAAAGTTCATGACTTGCATTAATGTGTACTATTTAAAATGTACTGTTCTATTCACTGACAAATGGACAGTGTCATGTACCTATCATTGCTTTGTTACTGTTTAACAACCCTAAAGCCCTCTGGGGTGCCATTTATCAGCCTCCCTTTCTCTGTCTTAGTCCCCAAACCTCTAGCAATTACTGATCTTTTACCATCTATATAGTTTTGCCTTTTCCAGGATATATTTAAAATCATACAGTCTATACTATTATCTTTCTTTTTCTACTAGGATCTTTCACTTGACAGTATGCAAAGTTCCTCCATGGCTCTCAGTGGCTGAATGGCTCAGTTCTCTTAACCCTCAGATAATATTCCATTGTCTGATTTACCAGTTTATCTATTAAACTACCGAAGGATAACTTGGCTGTTTTTAAGTTTGGGAAATTATGAATAAAATAGCTACAAACATTTATGTGCAATATTTGTGTGTGAATATATGTTTTCAACACATTTGGGTTAAAGGCAAAGAAGCATAACTGCTTGATCGTATGATAAAGCTGCTTTACTTCCAAAAGTGGCAGTGCCATCTTGTATTGCTGTTACCAATGAAGAGTTTGTGTTTCCCCACACCCTAGGTAGCATTTGGCATTTTCACGGTTTTGGAATGCGGCCAAACACGTGAGCAGCGGCATCTCCTTGGTAATTCCTACTGACAGAATGCTGAACATCTTTGACACTCATTTATCAATCTATAAATTTCTTTGCAGGAGGCATTTATTCCAATCTTTTGTCCACTTTTAAAATGGGCAATTTTAAGAGTTTTTTTTGTATATTATTCAGTTTTGAGTTCTTTGTTTATTACTAATACAAGTTATTTGTCATAAATATGCCTGCAAGTACTTCTGTGGCTTGTCTTTTCAGCTTTAGCAGTGCCTCTTGCAGAGTTTTCACTTAACCTCTAATTTTAACACCAAGTTCTCATTAAGTAGTGAAGGAATCTTTAGGAATCAGATTATTGAAAAAGAAAAAAATAATGAGCTTATAGAGGATAATGAAAATGTTTATGACACAGACACACTTTAGTGTTAGGTGTTTCAAAGAAATTGTATTTAACATGCAACTATTGCAAATAGAAATTTCATAGACAATTTGATTAGTAAATATATTGCCTTTTTAAAGAGTCAATTTTTCCTATGAAATTTTTAATTACATTTATAGATTTGTTTAAAGCTAAATTTTTAGAAGTGTTTACTATTTATTTATTTATTTATATCTTTTTGAGACAAGGTCACCCTGTAATCCCAGCTGGCCTGGAACTTGTTATGTAGACAAGGCTGGCCCTGAATTCACAGAGCTCCACCTCCTTCTGCCTTCTTTAGTACTGGGACTAAAGGCATGCACCACCATGCCCCACTTAAAGCTAAATTTTTAGACACCTTTTAGAGCAATTGCTTTACACATTAAAACATGAAGCTAAAAATCCTCCAGTAGCGTATGAAATTTGACTTTGATGGCTCAGGGGTTAACAGCACGTGCTGTTCTTCCAGAGGATCCTGGTTCAATTTCCAGCACCCACATGGCAACTCTGTCACCCTCTTCCTGGCTTTGTGGGTACTATACATATACCAGTATACATACATGCAATCCAAACACTTGTACAAATAAAAAACCTTTTTTTTTTTTTAAAAAAAGAAGCAGTTTCCAGGCATGTAAGTTTACAGTAAAAATGATTGCTCATCAGAAACTGCCACTAATGTTAAAATCAGGTGCCAGAGCCTGAGCTTACATTAATAAAGATCAAAGTCCCCACTTTCATGAAAACATCTCAAGCTAGGAATCACATCAATAAAACAGCTTCCCACAACTCATCGTAAAAACAAACTCACAGTAAATGTAAGCTCTAGATACTGCATATTCTACATGACTCAAGATTTTTACTTCTTTTCGACTTCAATAAATGAATTATAAAGCATTATAGTTATTTGCAAATTTTGAAGTAAAATTATTTATTGAGGATCAGGTAAATCTTGACATAGCACTGAGTAGCAGACTGCTGATTTATCAGTCAACAACAAATGAAAATATTTTTAGTTGCAAGTTGTTACATTTTTATTTATTATGATGATTATGATTATTATTTGTCTTTTTAAGACAGTGTCTCCCTGTAGCCCCAGCTGGCCTGGAACTCACTATGTAGACCAGGCTGGCCTTGAACTCACAGAGATCTGCCTGTCTCTGCCTCCCTAGTGCTGGGACAAAAAGCGTGTTGCCACTACGTACTGCTTACATTTAAAAAAAATTTTATTACACTGTATTTATTTGTGTATGGGTGTAGTGGTATGTGTATCCTCCCATGTAAGCTACAGCCAGATGTGTAGAGGTCACAGGACAACTTTCCAGAGTTGGTTCTCCTTCCATCACAAGGGCCCTAGAGACTAAACTTTTGTCTTCAGGCCTAATAGCAAATGCCTTTACCAGCTGAGCCATCTCACTAGCCCCAGTCCTTGGATTTTTGACACAACCCAGGCTGGTCTTAAATTTATAGTATTCCTGCTGGTACATCCTGAGCACTGCGACTGATTACAGGGATGCACCACACTGCCCAGCTACAAATGAAAATGTTCTGGTGCAAAGTACGACCAGCATTCTTAAAGCAAAATTTACAAGGTCACTCCTTAGGCATCTAAAATACTATAGAATAAATGCTACCTATTGAATCATAATGTTCAGATGGGGCTAAGTCACTGACATTCTAAAATATTTCACAATATGTTGTAGTCATATTGACTACATATTGAGAATCACAGGCACACTGGCTAACGGACAGACACACCTGCGTGTGTTGAACTTCAAGTTAATCCACTTGTCTTGAGCCTGCATTTCCTTATATTAATAAAAGCAGTAAGAGGTCTACTTCAGCATTGCTGAGATAACTAAATGAGTTGGGCAGGGGGAGGCACAGGTCCAGGCAAAGCAGGGCATGCTTCCATGTGCTCAAGGCTTTCATTTAAATATTTCCTGGGAATTTTCTACTATATAGTAATGTTACACTACATACTATGCACTGTGAAATGTTCACCATTCTTAAAATCAACACTGTTAAAATGAGAATGGTCAAATATTTAAACTAATATTTACTTTTAGGTTAAAAAACCAAAGACTAACAGTGGACCAGCTTAAAAAGGAAGGAAAGTTAGTAGTACAGAACCAGGACTGCTTGGTCTTCCAAGCTTCCTGGTAGAGTTGAATATTGGGGAAAGTTTTAAATGGAAAAATTAACACAATTGAAAACAAGCAAGTATTATAACCAAGATTACAATTCTGAAATGTTTCAGAATTATGAAATAACAAAGTATAGCAAATAATAAAATCCCTCAAAAAGCAGACTTTGTAGGATAGGTGTGGTGGCACATGCCTTTAATACTAGCACTTAGGAGGCAGAGGCAGGCAGGCAGTTCTCTGTGAGTTAGAGGGAAGCCTGGTCTACAGAGTAAGTACCAGGCCAGCCAGGGCTCCAAAGTGAGACCCTGTCAAAAAAGCAAACATCTCCCCCTTTCCCACACCTCTCTGCACCTGCCATCTTGGTTCTGCCAGGGCCCTTATGAGACCCCAGATCTGGCAGTTTTCCCAGACCTGCCATGGTATGCTCCCTTTCCCACACTTCCCTATGCCCCACCATCTCAGCTCTGTTAGGACCCTTGTGAGCTCCCAAATCTGGGAGCTTTCCCAGACTGCCGTGATGACTTTCTTTTCCCACACCTCCCTGCACTCTGCTTTCTTAGCTCTCAGACGTGGTTGAGTTACTAGGATCATTGTGCCCCAAGACCTGTGAGCTCTCCCAGCCTGGCCTATCAGCCGATAACCACCCAGCCCACCCTGCTGTTCTGGAACCTTGAGAAATCAATCCCGGGACCTCAACTCAAAACTTGTCACTTATCCCTAGCTTAACTGAGACCACTTCTTACACCCCATTTGCACATCAATATAAAGTGGACCTAAAACTAAACACCAAACACTATTCAGCTGGGCCACAACATGACAAGTTGGAGAAACAGCAAAGATATAAAAAACTATTCAACAAAGATGAGATTACCTACCCAGACCAAGAAACACCACCAACAACATAAGCTTAGCTGTCTAGGCCTCACTGAAAGGACACACACATGAATAACCAAGATAATATGTCTACTACAGAAATTAGCACCCCTATCATAATGTTTCCTGAGAATAGCAGCCTAACAGATGGACAAGACAATGATTTCAAAGTAGCAATTATAAATATATTCAAGGAGCTCAAAGAGGATATGAATAAAAGAATGAAGACCATGAAAACACAGTTTGAATGAAATAACTACAAGAATTCAAAACATGAAATTATTCAATAAAGACAATCTCTGAAGAAAAGCGAAACTGAAATGAAACTTGAAAATGCAAGAACTCAAAATATTTAGAGGAAAGAAGCAAAAAGGAAGTAGAGGAAATGGAACACAGAATATCAGATTGTCTTAGTTTGTTCTTCATTGCTGTGACAAAATACTCTGACCAATACCAACTTGGGGAGGAAAGGGTTTATTCAGCTTACAACTCCCAGGTCGCAGTTCATCAGAGAGCCCATGGTAGGAACTCAGGGCAGGAACGTGGAGGCAGGAGCTGGGACACAGGCCATGGAGGAACGCTGCTTACTGGCTTGCTCCCCTGGCCCCTGCTCAGCCTGCTTTTTAATACAACACAGGCCCACCTGCCCAGGGGTGGCACCACCCACAGTGGGCTGGGCCCTCCCACATCACTTATCAAGAAGATGCCCCACAGACATGGCAACAGGCCAGTCCAATAGAGGCAATTCCCCAACTGAGGCTCCCTCAACCCAGGTGTATCAAGTTGACACTAAAGCTATCTACCACACAGATCTTGAAGACAAAGAAAATGACAAATCTAATATAACCCAGGAGCAGAATATGAAAGACCTCCGGGACACTGTAAAAAGACCAAGCCTTCGGGGGCTGGAGAGATGGCTCAGCGGTTAAGAACACTGGCTGTTCTTGCAGAAGACCTGGGTACGAATCCCAGCACCCACATGGCAGCTAACAACTGTCTGTAACTCCAGTTTCAGGGGATCCAACAGCCTCTTCTGTCCTCCGTGGGCATTGCACCACATGGGTGCACTTACTTACATGCAGGCAATACACGCATACACATAAAATAAAAATAACAAATAAACTATTAAAATAAAAAGACCAAGCCTACAAATCATAGGCACAGAAGAAAGAGAAGAAACCTAGGTCAAAAGGACAGTAAATATTTTTAATAAAACCACAGAAGAAAATTCCCCAAATTACATCAAAAGGCTGGCCCATCAGAATAACAGCTGAGTTTTCAATGGAGACTACGAAAGCCAGAAGGGCATGGGCCAATGTCCTACAAGCCATGAAAGAACACAGATTCCAGCCCAGACAACTGTACCCAGCAAAACTATCAGTTGTAATTGAAGGAGAACAGATTTATGAAATTTATATCCATGAAATCAGCTCTACTGAGAATGCTCAATGGAATACTTCAGTCTAAAGAGGGGAGGGGAGGGGAGGGGAGGAGAGGAGAAGGGAGGGGAGGAGAGGAGAAGGGAGGGGAGGAGAGGGGAGGGGAGAAGACAAGAGAAGTACTAAGTACTCTCAAGAGGGTGCAAAGAAAAAAATACATTAGCCCAGAATAGTCAACCAAAAGATGTTTAAAGAAACAACACTATAATACCAATATAATAGAAATTAATAAACAGTGGACAAACTCTCTATATTAATAGTCTCAACACCCCAGTAAAAAGACACAGACTAACTGGATTAGAAAACAAGATCCATCAATTTTCTGCCTCCAAGAAGCACAACTCACCAACAATGACTGATATCATCTTAGGATCAAAGGATGAAAAAAGATATTCCGAGCAAATGGAACTAAGAAATAAGTAGATATATTCTAGTAGCTGACGAAATAGACAAACTAAAGTGACATAAATAATTTAAACAGATCCATAACAACTAATGAAATAGGTGTAATAATTAAAAATCTCCCAACTAAAGAGCCCAGGACTAGATGGATACAGTGCAGAATTCTACCAGATCTTCAAAGAAGATCTAATAACAATACTCCTCAAATTATTAAAATAAAAAAAGAAAAATACCAATTTTTTTCTATGAAGCCAGTATTACTCTAATACCAAAACCAAACAAAGACCCAACAAAAAGAGAAAATTATAGGTCAATCTCTCTGATGAACATAGACACAAAAATTCTCAATAAAATACAAACAACTATGTGCAAGGACATACAAAAAGATTACCTACCATGATCAAATTGGCTTCATCCCAGAGATTCAGGGATTGTTCGATATACATAAATCAATAAATGTAATCTACCCCCTAAACAAACTCAAGGGCTAAAACCACATGAACAGTTCATTAGATGCACAAAACAATCTAGA
>NW_008355472.1:1435446-1455820 GCF_000622305.1 Nannospalax galili | reverse complement strand
GGACCTCTGACCTCTGGCTGACTAGATTTACCAGAAGGGCAGACAGGGGGGAATGGATGAGGGTGCTGACAACACAGTGGACAGTGACAGGGATGGCAGAGTATGGAGACTCTAGTGGGAGAGGAAGTTCTGACGAGTGTAAAAAAAAAAAAAAAAAAAAAAAAAATACAAACCAAATACAACAACACATCAAAAAAGATTGTTCACCATGATCAAGGTGGCATCATCTGAGATGCAGGGATTATTCAACATACATAAATCAATAAATATAATCCACCACATAAACTGACTCAAGAACTCACATGATCATCTCATTAGATGCAGAAATGGCCTTTGACAAAAATCCAACATTCGTTCACGATAAAAGTCATGAGAATCACCCGCTATTCTAAAATGATGCCAAATTTGTTTTCTCCCCCTATCTAGAAGCCTTTCAAAGGAACAGATAATGATTCTAACCACTCCAACAGCTATCAAAATGCCTGAAAGCAAATCCTGAATCCATCACTCTCGAGTCCAGCCTTGGCAGACAGAAAAATGAGGAGGAACCCAATAGAGGATGCTTTTGGAAGCTCTCATCAAGAAATTCCAATGGACTCTCATATGAACATTTGAAATTTGCCCTGTTTTGACTTTTTTCTAGTTCCCTGTCTAGAACTTGTAATGCTAATTACTCTTGCCTTTACTTCTCCTTTACATCTCCTATTCATCTCCTATTATGCAATTTGGGAGTCTTTTAGGTAGACCCACTGAAGGGGTACCCCAATTACCTCACCCTGCATCCCTATTCACCATGGAAGAGGCCAGAGCAGTCTGCATCCCAATTCCCTATCCACAAGCTGGGTAACCTCTTCAGAGGATGGTGTGATAAGAATAGGAGGTAGGAACTGGCTAGGAAGTTAGTGTAAAAAGACCCCAAAGAAAAGTAGCCAATTTCTTGGCTAAAAGTCAAAATGTCCTTGGGCCTCTTGGCAACATACTCTGTTCCAAAGGCCAAAGATGTCAAAAGTACTTGGGAACTCTTATCTAATTGATCAAAACACCTTATATGCTTATATGCCTGTATGAAATTTTCAATAAATTATTTTTTTTAAAGTCATGAAGAATCTACAGACGCCAAGGACATAACTCAACATAATAAAGGCAATATACAACAAGCCCACAGCCAACATCATGCCAAATGGCAAAAAACTTGAGCATGATGAGTTTGGATCCCTGGCACCCACATAGTGTTGGGAAACACCTTATATGCTTATATGCCTGTATGAAATTTTCAATAAATTATTTTTTTTAAAGTCATGAAGAATCTACAGACGCCAAGGACATAACTCAACATAATAAAGGCAATATACAACAAGCCCACAGCCAACATCATGCCAAATGGCAAAAAACTTGAGCATGATGAGTTTGGATCCCTGGCACCCACATAGTGTTGGGAATGGTGGTGCACATCTGTAACCCTAGTGCTCGGAGAGGAAGGGAATTAGGAGGGGGAGGACAAGTGGATCCCTGGACACTGTCCCCAGTCTAGCCAAGTGGTGAGTTACAGGGTCAGTGAGAGACTATGCTTCAAACAATAAAGTGGAGAATGATAGAGGAAGACATCCAGTGTCAATCTCTGGCCTTTACATGCACATATGTGCATATATACATGTACACTCACAAACATACACAAAGTAAAACAAAAATGAATGTGCATGTGTGTTCATCATTAGCTGAATGTAAATGATTAATAGAAATTACTTAGTAGCAATATGTGCTCTGTTAAGATAAAAACTTCCTAAATTCATATAAGAATTTTGTCAAGGAAAATAAGTAATTGGTTACTAATTCAGTACCTTAAATATTTTGTCTTTCTTTGCTTACTTATATGTTTAAGTACCTCGCACAAGTAGACGGTTAGAAAACATCTGAAAAGAGGCTGGAGAGATGGCTCAGAGGTTAAGAATACTGGTTGTTCTTGCAGAAGACCCAGGTTCAAATCCCAGCACCCACACGGCAGCTAACAACTGTCCATAACTCCAGTCCCAGGGGATCCGACAGCCTCTTCTGACCTCCACGGGCATTGCACGACATGGGTGCACTTACCTACATGTAGGCAATACACGTATACACAGACAATTTAAAAAAAATTTTTTTTAAGTTTAAAAAAAAAGAAAACATTAGAAAAACACTACAATTTATAGAAGGATAAGCACAAATGATTTTCAGAGTTTCTTTTAAAATCTCATATCCCTAATTAACATTCATGAGGATAATTTCACAAAAACAGTTACAAAAGTAAGTCAGAAGAACATGGATATAAATAGCTATGCCAGTAGAAGATAAAGGAAATTTCTCTTTACTTAAAATGGAGAAATTAAGTTCAATACAAATATTTCCTAAATAACAATTTCATAATATTTTAATCAAATTATTCACCACCCAGAAGTAACACTTTGAAGAACAAGATAACGTTGCACAAATGCTGAGTTCATTTGTTTTGGACAGGTGGCTAGTTTGCAGCTCGGTGTCAGCAGCCCAAACCCACCCACAATAGCCCTAAAGATGATTATGCAAATACCAGTGACCCGGGTATTTTCCCAGGAACCGGAGAAGGGCTCCAAGTAGAAGCTGTGATTGTTCCGCAGTCATGTGGAAAAACAAGCAGAGTTGGGTTGAACCTTTTTCTCCCCCTCTTAATTGCTGGAGGCAGAGTATTTTCATTAAGGGAACTACTTCAGTATGTGTGAGATATATAAACACTACACACGTGCGTATTTGATGTACATGTCTCAAAACCCATGCACAGCTTATCCCATCCTGAGTCCCCTCCCCTCTCATTAATGCCAAGTCTCATCTGTTAGGTACCTTTTCCCTTACCAGTAAGACAAACTGGGATTTAGAGACCTTTAACCACTTTGTTTTATAAGCACTAAGTATTTTCTGGCAAATGGGGGTGGGGCATGAAAAGCATTCTTGCTTCATATATGTGAAGTATCAGGGGCATAACACAAGAGGTGAAAGACAGAAACCTGGATTGTCTGAAATGCAGCACTGACAAGAGAACATGTTCTTAGCTCTTGGAAACTAACAGCACGCTATCAAAGAATTGTTTTTGAAGTAATGTCATTAGGGTCCTAGTTTCTAAACAGGGTAGTTTTCAAGCGACCTGCTCTAACACCTGATTTAACAATTCTCTCTAGAATTAAAGTTCTTTCATATTTTATTACTATTTCTGATTCTGCAGGATTCAAAAACTGTATGTGTGTGAATACACATAAATATACATATACATTTCTTCCTATCTTGCCAAACTCACCCCACCCCTCAGTTCTAGTCTCTCTTCTATATTCATCAGGGACACTGCTTATTTTGGTAAGAGTGCAAGACCCATATCCTCTCTTTACCATGCGGAACTCAACAGTTTCCAGAATGCTTATGCTGCACCAAGTTCTGCTGTAAATCTATTTAAGGAGGAATTTTGTTGTTGTCTTTTTTTTTTTTGGAGACAGGGTCTCCCTGTAGCCCCAGGTGGCCTGGAACTCACTATGTAGACCAGGCTAGCCTCGAGCTCACAGAAACTTGCCTGCCTCTGCCTCCCAAGTGCTGGGATTATAGGTGTGTACCACCACACCCAACTTTAAGGAGGAATTTTATGCAAATGCTTAGAAGTAAAGATTACAATATTCTTCATAGATATGTCAAATATATTGTTTTAAAATAAGACATTATAATTTTTAAGTTGTTGAATTAAGAGTACGTATACAAGGGGCTAGAGAGATGGGTAAGAGGTTAAGAGTTCTTACTACTTTTGCAGAGGACCCAAGTTCAGTTCCCAGCACCCACATGGCAGCATGGCAGCTATCAACTATCTGTAACATCAGTCCCAGGAGATCCAAAACCCTCTTCTGGCCTCCACAAGTACCAGGCACACGCATGGTGCATACACATACATGCAGGTAAACCCTCATACACACTAAATAAATAAATAAAATAATTTTATTTTAAAAAAAGAATATGTACACTGTTGAGATTATAGCCAATTAGATATAGTACCTTCTTTATCTTCTACAGTGGTACCAATTCAAGATTTAGTTAATTCCACTACCCATGGAACAGATTAATATCTTTCAAAGATCTCTTCAAAATAGTTTAGTTCCAGTTGGGAAATGATTGTTCCTAAGAGAAATCTTCACAGAGTACTCTACTTATGTCTTTTATTACACTTAAACAGTATGTTTAATAAGTCACTTATGCATTCATTTCTTGACTCTAAATTCACATAGGTGAGTGAGTCACAACCACAGCGTAAGAACTAACACTCTAGTGAGAAAAGTATCTGGTTTAAAGAAGAAATTTCTTTCTGGTACATTCTAATATAGGTATGGAGTACAAAGGTGAGTGTGATACATTCTATTTACTGTTCAAAAATGTTTTCTACCATTCCAAGGATGTCTAAAAATTTAAAACACAAATAGTGCACATCAAAGTAAAGATGTAAGAAACTTGAAGCCTAATACATTGTAGTTAAAAATGAAAAATGGTGGAACCACTTTGAAAGTCAGTTTGGAATTCCTGAAATGCAAACAATTAAGTCACCAAATCACTAGGACTATATACCTAGTCCTATCCTAGGTACACACCCAAGAAAACTAAAAGCATATGTCCACTTTAAAAGCCTGCACATACTAGGCCAGGGAGAAGGCTCAATAGGAAAAGGCACATAACCACCAAACGTGAGAATCTGAGTTTGATCCCCAGGACCCACATGGTAGAAGGAAAGATCTGACTCCCTGTAAGTTGTCCTCTGACCTCCACATACATGCCATGAACATGAACACACACACAATTTAATTAATTAATCTAAAAAACCTCCTTGTACGTGACAGCCAGGCATGGTGGTATACAGCTGTAACCCCAGCACTCAGGAGGTGGAGGCAGGAGGCTCAGGAGTTCAAGGCTAACCTGGGCTACACAGTGAGACCCTGTCTCAAATGTAAGTAAATAGAACACTGAAAAGGCTTCCAATCTCATTTATTTTATTTTTTCCTGCAGTTTTCTTTTTTAATGCGTATTTTAGTTGAACTTTTGTACATTTCATACAAAACATCTTATTCATCTTTATATCCCTTCCTCCATCCACACTCATCTATAATCCCCCCCCCACACAGGATTTCATGCATTCTGTCATATATGACCTATCAAGTCAAATGAGTGTACCCAGATGTCCCTCAGTAAAAGTTCATCCACTGGGGTCTAGTCAGCCTATCTAGAGTGTCTCCCTTAAAGAAGATCAGCTCTCCCTCACCCAGAAGTAACCAGCTGCCAATAGTTCTTTGGCTAAGGTTAGGTGCATAGAACTGGGAAAATGGACACCAATCTCATTTATGATAAGCGGAATACACATCAAAAGCAAATAAGATGCTATTTCATATAGTAAAATGGCAGATTTAATCTGACAACAGTTAAATGTGCCAACAAAACGGGAACTTTCCTACATTCCTGGTAGTATGTTATACAACCACTTTGGGAAACTGTCTAGTAAAAGTGAAGGCATGTTTAGTCCTACAACTCAGATAGGACATCAAGAAATTCATACACATTTGCACCAGAAGACACACATGAATGTTCAGAGCAACATTTTTCATAAAAGACAAATAAATGGAAAAAAACAAAGGTCTACCAACAGTAGAATATACTGTGTATGCACCACTTAGAAAACTATACAGCAATTAAAAACAAATTGTAGCTATATCTGTGCCACTTTGTGTCAATTATAATAAAACAATTTTTTGTATGTACACACACATATACACATACATATACACACAGAGCAAATTTATAAGCAAAAACCATACACATGAAAAAAAGATTGACATAAGTCAACTTTTAGAGGACTGGAGATATACCTCAGTTGGTACAGTGCTTGCCTAACATGCACAAAGCTCCAAGTTCCATCCCTTACATCATATAAACTGGGCATAGTGGCATATGCTTATAATCCCAGGGCACAGGAAGGTGGAGGCAGAAGGCTCATAAGTTCAAAGTCATCCTTGGCTACATCGCAAGTTGAAGACCATTCTGGGCTACATTAAGACTGTCTGTCTGTTATAATAAAACAATCTCTCTCTCTCTCTCACACACACACATACACACACACACACACACACACACACACACACACACACACACACGTCTACTTTGGGCTGTGATAGAGTGCTTGCCTAACATATATAATACCCTGGTTTCGATCCATAGAATCTCAACCACAATGAAAGAGAGAAAGAGAGAGATCTACTTTAATGTAACTTTAGGTAGTAAAGTTATGTTTCATGCCTACAAATTTTAAGAAATTCAACCAGGCATGTTGGTGCATGCCTTTAATCCCAGTACTGGGGAGGCAGTGGCAGAGACAGAGGCAGGCGGATCTCTGTGAGTTCGAGGCTAGCGTGGTCTACAGAGTGAGTTCCACACCAGCTGGGGCTACAAGACCCTGTCTCAAACCTAAAAAAAAAAAAAAAAAAAAAAAAAAAAGGAAAGAAAAGGGTGGGGGGAATAAATCAGATTTAAAAAAATAGAAATATAGTCAGGTGTGGTAGCACACTCCTTTAATCCCAGCACTCAGGAGGCAGAGGCAGGTGTGGATCTCTGAGATCAAGGCCAGCCTGTTCTACATAGCGAGTTCCAGGCCTGCTAGGGCTACAGGGAGATCCTATCTCAAAATGACCACAGGGAAAAAAAAATATTTTCTAAAATTACAAATATCAAAACACTTTAAAAGGTACTAAGATATTAACAGTATACAAAGTACCATATCCTCTAGAATTCACTAAATTTGCTAAATGACTATTGATGGAAATGACTCAACTAATGACTTAACTCACTTAAGATTAGCAATAACAGGGGCTGAAGAGACGATTAAGAGCACTAGCTACTCTTCCAGAGGACCCGGGCTCAATTCCCAGCACCCACATAGTGGCTAACAACCATCTGTAATACCAGTTCCAGTTCTTCTGACTTCCTCAAGCATTGCACAACACAAATGCACTTACATACATGCAGGCAATATACTCATATACATAAAATAAAAATAATGAATAAAATATTTCTTTTAAAAAAGATTAGCAATAACAGTAAGTTGTTTCTTAATCCTACTATGCAGAGGTGATTATGTTAACAAACAGCAGAGTCAGAACTGAACTTCAATGTTCTTATGCTATTATTTCTTTACATAGTTCATACTGTCTGATAATATGAGTAATTTACAAAAGGGTACAAAGTGAGAAAAAAATCACAAGAGATAAGGAAGAACAGAAAAACAAAATAAAATTTTCTTTTCTATTTATTTTTTGGGGGGTCTTTTTGAGACAGGGTTTCCTGTAGCCCCAGCTGTCCTGGAACTCACTATGTAGACCAGGCTGGCCTTGAACTCATAGAGATCCACCTGTCTCTGCCTCCCAAGTGCTGGGATCAAAGGCATATGTCACCACACACAGCCCAAAATAGAATTTTTTAAAATGACATTAGTAAGTTAAAATGCAAACCACAAAGAATTGGCTGGAGGCATCTGAGGCACAGCTAGCACAGGAAACTAGATCTGTGTTCTGTGTTTAGCAACTACAGATTCATTCCTCACATAGATTCCTCATCTCATGCCATACACTTCAGCGTACACCAGACCTCAAATTTGTCATTGATCTCTTTTTACCCATAGTTCATGATGGTCTAATACTGGCTTAATTTGTTATTTATAGTTCATAGACATTTAAGAGATAATTCTCCAAAAATAGAATGATCTGGTTAACTGTGAATGGGGCAGCTATGAACTAATAAAGAATTAATGCTATGTAACAACTTCAAAATCCACATAAATTCCAACAATTTGTGCTACTTCCTTGCTTATGAACTTGCATTTTTAGTTGTAGCACCTTGGCTTCAAGTCTAGCTCTCCAAGTCCATGTCTGTTATTCCAGGATCCATTCTGAAGTAGCTCTCTGGGGCAATTTCTTCTCACAGTAAACAGCATGAACTCAAGAATGCTGAAGATAGGCTGGAGAGATGGCTCAGTGTTTAAGAGCACTGGCTGCACTCGAAGAGGCCTGGTGTTGGGTTCCCAGCACATATGTAGAGGCTAACAACTATCCATAACTCTAGTTTCAGGGACTCCAATACCCTCTTCTGTCCCCCTTGGGCATTACACAACATAGGTGCACTTAAATGCAAGCAATACATACATAAGATCAAAATAAAATAAAGTTTTTTTAAGTGCTGGAAGAAACTTGCCATTCCTCTTAAAGCCTCATTTCAGAAATGGCCTACAGTTACCGCCATCTCCACTGTATCAGCCCAAGCACAACATATGACCAGATCCAAAGTCAGTGAAGCAGGGATGAATACTTTACCTCAAGAGAAAGGGTGGGGAATATTTGCAGAGCAAAACTTCAATTTACAGTAAATTCTGTGAGAAATTTCCAGAACAAGCTCACTTGTGCTCAATGATGTCCACATAAACAGGGCACAGTGTTGAAGTAACTCACTGCTATTGAATTTTCACATGACAAAGAGCTAAGAGGAAAAGCAAATATGTGAATGACAGAATCAAGACACACAAATTTCCCCAAATAGTGACATAATACACTAAGCCTAATACAATGGAATCTCACAGGAGTAAAAGTCCTGCTATGGGCTCAGTATAAAATAAAGATGACGTGACTTAATAGCAAGATAAGCAGAAGACACAGTGGTTTTCAGTTTAAATTCAGTAAGAGCTGTTAATCTGATACAGGCAGCTACAACAATAGTGTAACAGTTTACATTACCATCAATAACATAATTGAGTGCCTACTACACATGAAAGACACAGGAAAGGAAGTAAAAACTTTACTAAAGAAAAAAACATAAAAAGAGTCTGAGTCAATCATACCCACAAGAACATTATATTAGCTCTGACCTGTGTGTCAATGTCTGAGGAATGATGACTAGAAATAAGATATGTAAACAGTTTTAAACCAGGTTTCATAATCTGAATAAACAACTGGTTTTTAAAACTGGAAGACTATAGGAACGGGATGTAGATTGGCAGAAAGAAGGAAAAAACATAAAATTGCCTAAAATGCTTTGAGAGCTGATGAAATGCAAGGAATTCCGTTAGCGGCTACCATGCCTCTATTCAGCTGTTGGTAAACTTTTTTGCAAAGGGCCAAAGAGTAAAGATTTTTGGCTTTACAGACCAGAAGGTCTCCACGGCAACTACTTGTCATGTCAAAAACCCAACCATAGATAACATGTAGACAAATGGGTATGGTTGAGGTACAATGAAACTCTACTTACAAAAGCAGATGCTAGCCTAGACAGCAACAGCTTGCCAAAATCTTCTCTATATTCAACAACTAGAATGGATGCAAATAGGGTTGGACCATATGACCCTCACACCACTTCTAGCTCCAAGGATCCATAACTAAAGCAATTCAATAATACACAAGATAGATGGGAAATGACACATTTAGGTGAGTTGAGTAGGAGAGACCATATGCAGATGTATATGAATATTTATAAATAATATAGAAATAAAATTGCTATAAACATGTATGGAACAGGTCACTCTCATTAAAATTGATTTGAGATAGCTTGCAAACACATAAGGCTCTTATATAGTCCCTTATATGGGAAGATACTGGAATAATTAGAAAACAGAAATACAAACCCAAGTACCAGTATGATGTTACTTCAGTATCAGGTGAACAAATAAGATATTAACTACTTACTGTCCTTAAACAAGCCTTTCCATATCCATATGGGAACACAATGGGATCACTGTCAAATTGCCTTCTTAAAGGCCTTCTCTCTCTCTCTCTCTCTCTCTCGGGAGGGGTCTTTTTGAGACAGGGTCTCCCTGTAGCCCCAGCTGGCCTAGAACTCACTTTGTAAACCAGGCTGGCTTTGAACTCACAGAGATCCGCCTGCCTCTGCCTCCCGAGTCCTGGGACTAAAGGCGTATGCCACCATGCCTGGCTGACCTTTTCTATTTCTTGGGTATGATATCTTCATACACAGATATCAGGGGGATCAACACACCAAATTCCAAGCAATGCAAAAGAAAGCTATAAATCGGTTTTACCAAAGGTGGGAAAGTTCTATTCTATGAAAAATAGCAATGAGTCCGAAAAATTGCTTCCTCTTACCACCATGTCCATAGTGTCTACATCGAAACAAAAGTCCTTAAAAGCTGTCACTTGTTCCGCATGCACAAGACCCATGCCAACTCAATCAGACAAAAACCCAGCATATAATAAGGGAAACAGGCAGCAGGCTGCAACCTTAGCCTAGGAACTATTGACAACTGATTACTGCTGGGTGAGAGAGAGTAGATCTTCTTTAAGATCTCTAGATAGGCTGACTAGACACCAGTAGATGAACTTGTACCAAAGGACATTTGAGTACAAATGCTGGACTAGATAGGATTTAACATATATGACAGACTGTATGAAATCCAATGTGAGGGGAATTATGGGAGGTAGATGGGGTGGGGGGGGTCTAAATTTGATTAAGTTCTATTTTATGAAATACATAAAAACTCAGTAAAATAAAGCTGTCACTAATAAGCACAAAAAATGAGAGTAAGCACTTAGAAACTTTTATAGCTATCTATAATTGGTTAGTTTGTCAAGTGAAGTTGATGAAAATAGAAAGCAATAAAAAAGACACAAGCATCCATTTTCATGATTTCATGTCATATCATTTAATTTTAATCAAATCTATAGTTGATAATTTAAATTTTCAATTAAGGAGGTAGTTAGGCATTTTAACCTCTAAGTTATATGTAACAAAAAGCTTGTCAGGTCATCTTTAGTAAAGAATGATACCATATACTTTCTTTGAATGAGGCAGCAAGAGCAAACCAGTGAAAATGGGACTGCATTGAAGACATGAAGACCAAGAGGTTATACTATTTTATGTAGAAAGTCCAATTGACAGTGGAGTGTTAAAACCACAATGTGCTATTTGCAGAGATGGACTAGCTATGAAACAAAAGTACCATTTATGTAGGAAAGCACTTAGAAGTAAAAGCAAAAAATATATATATTTGAATAAAAAACTACTGAGTCGTGCCAGGAGTGGTAGCGCACGCCTTTAATCCCAGCACTTGGGAGGCAGAGGCAGGTGGATCTCTGTGAGTTCACAGCCAGCCTGGTCTACATAGTGAGTTCCAGGATAGCTGGGGCTACAGGGAGACCCTGTCTCAAAAAGACCAAAAAAAAACCCCAAAAACTACTGAGTCATAAAACCAAAAAAAGCAGATGTTCATTGTTTCACATAGAAATATTGGTTTAGAGGCTTCTTACACGGTAGCTCTTTGAGCTTTTATTGATTGATTGACTGATTGATTGAGAAGGGTCTATAGCTCCAACTGGCCTGGAACTCACTATGTAGACCAGGCTGGCCTTGATTTCACAGAGATTCACCTACTGTTGCCTCCTAGGTGCTGGGATTAAAGGTGTGCACCACCATGCCCAGCATAAGACAGTAGTTTAAAAATCAGTATCTCGGGGCTGGAGAGATGGCTCAGCCGTTAAGAACACTGGTTGTTCTTGCAGAAGACCGGGGTTCGAATCCCAACACCCACATGGCGGTTCGAATCCCAGCACCCACATGGAAGCTAACAACTGTCCATAACTCCAGGGGATCCAACAGCCTCTTCTGACCTCTGTGGGTATTGCACGACATGGATGTACTTACCTACATGCAGGCAATAAATGTGTACACATAAAATAACTCACCAGCTACTCATTGTTCTGGATATGTTGAGTGAATATACAACAAAGAACGAATTTTCAATGCTACCACAGTTTAAAGCATTCAGGAACTGACCAATTATAGGAGACCAATTCACAGATCTAACAAACCTAGCAGTGTTTTAGTTGAAGCTTAACAAAGGTAATAAACAAGGCAATTCCTTTAGTATATGTGTGATTTGATGTTGTGAATGAAGAAAGTTTTTTTTCATATTTATTACCAAACATAATTCCAAATTGTATAAATCTATAAAGGAGATAGTAAGCAACTATAGTTTAGAGTTTAAACTTTGTATAGCAGTGCATTGTGATAGCACAGTTGCATGGACAGACAGAGAAGTTATCCAGACTGAGGAGTTTACTCCAGTGTGTAAACCAATGCACAACTTATCTTAGGGGAAACAGTGTGATTTGGAAAATGTCACCAGTCTAAAGCAGCATGCTTAGTGATATAGTGAAATTGTGGATGATTAAAGATTAACACAATACACTGGTGAGTATTCATGAAGTGATGATGTAGAAACTGCCCATACAGTACTGTGACTGCATGCTGAGGTTCCATGGTTGCTAGTGAGAAATGTTCTACAGGAGGAGCGAAGATCAAGAGTTCAATGTCATCCTTGACTACAAAACGAGTAAAGAGGGCAGCCTGAGCTACATGAAAGCCTTTCTTTAAAAAAAAAAAAAAGTTTTTGAAAGAAGCACCAAGAGCTACTCTGTAGAAAATGAAACTATGGGGGCTGGAGAGATTGCTCAGTGGTTAAGAGCACTGGCTGCTCTTGCAGAGGACCTGGGTTCAATTCCCAGCACCCACATGGCAGCTAACAACCATATAAAACTCCAGTTCCAGGGCATCTTGTCACCCTCTTCTGGCCTCTGTGAGCATTGTGACATGGGTGCACTTACACACATTCAGGCAATGTACTCATACACATAAAATAAAATAAAATTTAAATTTAAAAATTAAAAAAAAAAGAAAATGAAACTATGCTGGGCACTGTAGTATGCAACTGGAAACCCTGCACTTGGAGGGTAAGGGCAGGAGGATCAGAGTACAAGGTCATCCTTGAGGCAAGCCTAGGCTTACATGAAACCCTCTCTTAAGAAACCAAAGGAAAAATTTAAAAAGGAAAAGGAAACATTTTTAATGTCACTGAGAGATTAACTCAGAAGAAAAAAATGTTAGTCAACGTTTAACGAAGTAAACTGAACAGTCAGTAATTTTTCTTATATATTTAGTATTTTTAATGACTTTGATACTGACATGTAAGGAAGGTATACAAGTATCCCTCAGTGGACAATAAAATCAAAAGACAAAACTGGAAATTCATAGGATTAAAAATAATTATAGTTTCTATTCACATGGTGGCTCACACTTAAAATTCTAGTGCTCAGAAGGCTGAGGCAGAAGGAGCACAAGTTCTCTGCACCATGAAAGACTGCACCCTCAAACCAAGAGCCAAAATAAAGCCTTCCTTCCATAAGCTGCTTTTGTCGGGTATTTTGTTGCAGCAACAAAAGTGCCTAATATGATAGACAATCAGACACTTTCAGGAGCAATACTGAATGGTTTGCACAATTTTCTTTTTTTCTTATGTCTACTGAAATATAACTTGTTGGTAAAATTAAATTTTAAGCTTATATGTTGAGTCTTTTATGCCATTTATCTAATAATTCTTCTTACTAGATTTTCTAAAAGCATTCATCCACAAATTAGTGAGGGGGGCGGGAAATCCCATACAACAAATAGTCTGAGTGCACACAGGTTGGCAAATTAAAGCCTGATGTCTATTTTAGTAAATCAAGTTAGAACACAGTCACATCCATTTGCCTGCCAACTGTCTAAGGCTGCTTTCACTCTACATTAGCAGTGATGATTAATTTCACAGAGACCATATGGCTTTTGAAGTATAAAGTATTTACTATTGGATCCTTTGGGGAGGAAAAAAAAGTGGCCAAGCCCTGCTCTGGATGGCTAAACACAGAACCTACTGGGACAACTTCTCTATTTCCCTCCTCTAATTATTCATTCACTAAGTTAAGACAGCACTGCAGATCAGGACCTGGAAGATAATTAAACTCTCTGACCTCAGACAGAAGGTGAGAAAAAGTAGCATTTGTCATCAGTAGGGGTGTTGCTCACCTTCTACCTTGTCTTGAGCACCCAGGGGAGCCCCTTCTTAATTAGGATATGAAAAGAGGATTTCTCAAAGCAATAAAACCCAAGTCTTCAAAGTGGCCAAGCACAGTGTTGAAAGGTTCATCAACTGCACTGCCATCTTCACTGAGTCCCGCTCTGCAAAGCAGTGAAAGACCCTGAAACAGTGCTGGGGGTGAGAACTGGCAGAACTACAGGTGGAAAACCTGCTTCTGTGTCTGAACAACTGTGGTTCCAAACCAACCACACTTGGAAGCAGACTTTCAACTGCCACTCTGAAGTCTGGGCCATGCCCTGGCTGCAGATGTTTGAGGCAGCTGTTCTTCACTGCTGTTTACTTCCACCTCTTCAAGGGGAATGCAGCTGCAATAAGCAGACAAACCTGTGCCCATCATTACCTTCAGCTATTGTCTCATAACCTGGCCATCAAAAGCCTTCCCCAGCCTTCTCATGAATGGACAAATGTTAGTCCCAATGAATGGGTCATTACAGAATAGCCAAGATGAAAAAAATGACTGGGCCTCACAGCCTATATAAATATGTTGTATCTTATTTTCTTCTAAAATGAGCTAGTTTCACTGATTACACACACACACACACACACACACACACACACCCCTTGGTTCAGAATCTGAGTATACAGGATGAGCCCCCCAGTAGGAGTTATTGGAGTTGGGGAATGAGCAAACAAGGGGCCAAACTGAAGACTCGGGTTTTATTGCTTTGAGAAATCCTGTTTTCATATCTTAATTAAGATCTCAAGGACAAAAATCTAGGGAAGGGGCTCCCCTGGGTGCTCAAGGTAGAAGGTGAGCAACACCCCTACAGTGCTGGTGTGCTCCCTCCACCCTGAACAGGGTCTGAGGCTCCAGATAAGGGTCCCCTCTGGGTCTGAATACACATTACAGTACTGAGTATGGAACCAAGTCTACAAGGTATTGTTTTGACCTTTTGTAGATGAATGCAGTGATGCATGAAGATGAATAAATAGCTCATTATTTTAAAGCAAAAATGGGTGAAGCCACACATGGTGGCACAAGCTTTTAATCCCAGCACTCAGGAGGCACAGGCAGGTGGGTTTTGGTAAGATCAAGGCCAGCCTGGTCTACACAGTAGGTTCCTGGCCAGCTGGGGCCACAGGGAGATCCTGTCTCAAAAAAGTCAAGATGATGATGATGATGATGATGAAGAAACAAGCGTGAAAGGGGGGAGAAAAAAGAGAAAGATAAAGAGTGAAGTTTATATAGTTTAAATATCTTTGACAAGAAATAACTGGCATGGAAACCATCTGTGAGCTGGGCCTAGTGGCGCAGGCCTATAATCCCAGCTACTCAGGAGGCTGAGGCAAAAGGACTACAAACTCAAGGATTGCCCAGTCTACAGAGTTAAGTTCAAGACCACCCTGGGCAATTTATCAAGACTATTTTAAGAGCTGGGAATATAACTCAGTTGTAGGGCACTTGCCTAGCATGTGTGACGCCGTGGTTCAAAAGGAGCATCATAAAACTAAAATTAAACCCAGTACGATGGTGTACGCCTGTAATCTCAGCACTTGAGAAACAGAGGCAGGAGAATCAGGAGTTCAAGGTCATCCTCAGATATGTAGTATTTATGAGGCCAGTCTGGGCTACTTGTGACCCAGACTTTTTTAAAAACAAAACCCCACACGTCTCTGTGATCTCTGTCTTCTGATATCCAAAAATTCTTATTTTTCTATTTTTGATTTTTTAAAATATCTTTTTGAGACAGAGTCTCCTTGTAGCCCCAGGTGGCCTGGAACTCACTATATAGGCCAGTTTGGTCTTGAACTCACAGAGATCCACCTGACTCTGCCTCCCAAGTGCTGGAATTAAAGGTGTGTGCCACCATGCCTGGCCTAATTTGATTTTAAAATAATTAAAATATGGTTTGATAGAGATGGGAAGAAGCACTACAACTGCAAGATTCAAAAAATTCAAACAATGTTCTAGCTACAGAAGTATGTGAGTGCATGCGCATGTGTAGCACAGAGGGACAAATTATACCTCCTGGTATAATTTATATATATTCAGAATTTATTTTGCCTGTTTGAGTCAGGATTTCACATTGTAGCACAGGCTGGCCCTGAACTTGTAGTAATCCTCATGCCTCTGCCTTAATTTTAAAAAGTGATGCCCTACATTTATAAGAAGCAATAATCAGCTGGGTCTGATGGCACATGCTATAATCTCAGTACTCAAGGCTGAGCATTGCAGTGTATATGAGGCCAACTTGGGATACACAGAAAGTTCAATTCCTACCTGGCCCTGTCTCACAAAATCATAAATAAAATAACCCCTCAAAAGAAAGAAAGAAGCAAGCATCAACAATCAAAACAGTACAAAAGGATAGTACTGAATGAGGATTTTTACTTCCTACTTAGAATCTAACAATGTATTAAAAGCAATAATAATGGCTATCTACTGCAATATGCACAATTCAATTACTTTAAAATAAAGTTCTTTTGTGAAAAATTATGTCCAGAGTAGGTCATGATAGTCCTTTATGAATTATAAATGTGAAACTACAAAATGGAAGGATAGCCTGTTATTTTGGGAACAATACTTCACCATTAAATACCTCTTAAAAAAGCCCAGCATGGTGGCACACGCCTTTAATCCTAGCACTTGGAGTCGGAGGTAGAGGCAGGCGGAACTCTGTGAGTTCAAGGCCAGCCTGGTCTACACAGTGAGTTCCAGGACAGCTGGGGCTACAGGGAGACCATCTCAAAAAGACCCCCCCCCCAAAAAAAGAATAAAAAGTATTGGAACACTAACTAAATGGAATAAAAAGGGAGGCCAGGCACAGTGATGTGTGCCTCTAGTCTCAACTACTCAGGAGGTTCAAAGAGGAGGATTCCTTGAACCCAGGAATTCAGGGTCAGCCTGTACAAGACAGCAAGATAGGGGTGGCTGGGGGCATGCCTGAGGTATTCAGAAGGGTAGAGATTCCCAAAATGTGGTTTGAAATGTAATAAAACCAAGATAAAGTAGTTGATGGTAGAGGGATTGATAGAGGGCAAGATAAAAAATAAAGCAAATACACTAAATGTTACAGATCAGATGAAAGATGAATGTTAACTGATATTCATTCACCTTTACTAGAAGTTTAGAAATACTCAAAACACAACAAAATAAAGTGTAGTCACATTTTACCCTTCTACAATATATCAGTTGAAGAACTGAATACAAAAATATTTGGATATATGAAAATATTCAGAATGCATCATATTATATTCAAAAGCACAGATCCAAGGGGTTGGAAAGATGGCTCAGTGGTTAAGAGCCCTGGCTAGAGATGCAGGCTTGGTTCCCAAGAACCATACGGTGACTAACAACCATCTGTAACTGTAGTTTCATGGGATCTGACCCCTTCTTCTGGCCTCCACAGGCATTCTAGGTTATGGGTGCACTTAGCTACATACAGGCAAACTACTCATATGCATAAAAATAAATAAATAAATAAATACATTTAAAAGAAAAGATTGACTTACATACATGTAGGCAATATACTCATACACATAAAATAAAAATAAATTTAAAAAAAACAGATGGAAATTATCTGAATTACCAATACAGAAATACAAAAAAAGTCATTAACAGCAAAGTTTAACAGAAAACATAGACAGGGACATGGTCTCTTTAACTTTGTTCTAATCATTCTTTAAGGTTTATTTTTATTGTTTTGTTGTGTTTTTTGTTGTTGTTTTGTTGTTTGTTTTGGGGTTGTTGTGTTTTTTTTTTTATCTTTTTGAGACAGGGTCTCCCTGTAACCCCACCTGGCTTGGAACTCACTATGTAGACCAGACTGGCCTCGAACTCAGAGAGATCCGCCTGCCTCTGCCTCCCAAGTGCTGGGACTAAAGGCGTACATCACCACGCCTGGCTAAGATTTATTTTTATTTTATATGCATGAGTCTTTTGCTTGCATGTACGTAAGTGTACCATGTGCATGCAGTTCCCACGGAGGTCAGAAGTGGGCATCAGATACCGCTGAAACTGGAGTTACAGGTGGTTGTTAGCCACCATGTGGGTACTGGGAACTGAACCTGGACCCTCTGCAAAAGCAGCCAGTGCTCAAAACCACTATGGCATTTCTCCAGCCTCTGTGTTAATCATTCTTAATGTCATGAAATTAAAAAAATTTTAAGTGGGAAAGGTACACAGATAACTTCTCCCACTCTAAAAGGCAATGTTCTCAGAAAAAAAAAACAAAAAAAAAACAAAACTGAAAGCAAAGATAGTTGCTTAGAAATCTGGACACAGCTTTTAAATCCTCAATTTAAAACCTGCTTTAACTAGTTGGGATGGTGCCCAACTATAATTCCAGCACTCAAGAAGCGGAGGCATAAGAATCCTGAGTTCATGGCCAAGCTGAGCTATATAAGACCTTGTCTCCAAACCAAAATAAGAAAACCTCCTAAAAAATTCTCAGTCTCTGATGCTGTTTTCAGGATGGTCCTAATTTCCCTCCTTTACACATGGATTTTTTTTTTTTTCCATACACACACAGGCATAGGCAATGTCCTGGTTCACCTTAAGAGACTTCAGGCATTTATTCTGTTATGAAGCATCTACTCACAAGAAGGCTTACTTAAAATGAAATAGATAATTCTACATGCCATTGTTGCTATTATCCTATCTTATAGATTGGTAAACTAAAGCATAGTGGTTAAAATACTGCCTAAGGTTACAGAGCCAGTGGCACAACTGAGATTCAAATATTCCTCACCATCTGGCTACATTCGCATTGTAGAAAACACTTTATCCTCCAGAAATCTACTTTTAGCCAACAGTCAAATTTCTAATACATAAAAGTCTGAAAATATCAAAGATGGGCCTGAGTATTTAAATTAAACAGTCAAAGAACTGCACCAAATGGCCAAAGAGGGCCTTGGTGTAGAGTGGGCATGCCACGTCACACAGCAAGGACTCCTAAGCATTCAAATATAGTCTTTCTCCCCCATTACTGCCAGCATGGCTTATGCTTTTCTGCTCATCATCTCACTAATAGAACATTCTGGTGCCAAGTGTGTGGCACATGCCTTTAATTCCAGGAGAGGCAGGTGGATCTCTGTGAGGGCAAGGCCAGCCTGGTCTATATAGTGAGTTCCAGGTCAGGTGGGGCAATGGGAGACCCTGTCTTAAAAATAAATAAATAAATAAAAATAAAGCAAAATAAAATTTAAGACTTTTTAAATTAAAAGTAAAATAAAATTCTGGCTTAGAAACCACACTTTGCCACATACAACAGTCATTCAGATATGTTATTTATTCTATCTGATTATAAACCCTTGAGGATGATCCTTTTTTTTTTTTTAACATTGCATCTACACTCAAAAAATAACAAGAGAGGCTAGAGAGACAGCTCTGCATTTAAGAGCACTGGCTGCTTCTTGCAGAAGACCTGGGCTCCAATTCTAGCACTGACATGGCAGCTGACAACCATCTTCTTCCAGTTCCAGGGGATCTGATGCCCTCTTCTGGCCTCCTTGAGCACTACAAAACATAGGTCCACACATGTAGGCATAACACTCATACACATGAAATAAAAATTTTTTTTAAGAACTTAAGAAATCACATGCTCATGTTGCCTAACAACTCACTGAACTGTAATGCTTAAGCCAGTAAAAAGAATATTATTTGAATTAATAACACTTTGCTATCACTTCATTAAAAATGTATATCTCCTGTGTCAATATTTGATTCATATTTATTAGTTTTATTACTAAGAGTATAGTTCTGCTAAATTACATACAGAATTTTAAAAATTGAAGGGTGCCAGGCATGGTGGTGCACACCTTTAATCCCAGCACTTGGGAGGCAGAGGCAGGGGGATCTCTGTGAGTTCAAGGCCAGCCTGGTCTAGAGAGCAAGTTCCAGGCAGCTGGAGCTACAAGGAGACCCTGTCTCAAAAAGACCAAGAAATAAAAACAAAAACAAAAACAAAAAATTGAAGAAAGGTAAGCCATTAAATGGATATCAGGATTTAATTCTAAAATATGATTTTACAAACTATTTAAAGGTTTTGGGGCAGGTGGGATGGCTCAGCAGGTAAAAGTATTTGCTGCACAAATCTGACAATTCTAACACACACACACACACACACACACACACACACACACAAACAATAATTATAAAAAATACACATAAGGGACTGAAAAGATGGCTCAGCAGTTAAGAACACTGGCTGTTCTCACAGAAGACCCGGGTTCGAATCCCAGCACCCATATGGCAGCTAACAACTGTCCGTAACTCCAGTTCCAGGGGATCCAACAGCCTCTTCTTTCCTTTGCGGGCACTGCACAACATGGGTGAATTTACCTACACACAGGCAATAAATGCATACACATAAAATAAAAATAATAAAAAATATTGTGGTGGTGCACACCTTTAATCCCAGCACTTGGGAGGCAGAAGCAGGC
>NW_008355472.1:1410377-1435371 GCF_000622305.1 Nannospalax galili | reverse complement strand
ATTGTTGCTCTCAATTATTGGTTAAAAAGACACTTTTTAAAAAATATTTTATTATTTTTATTTTATGTGTATGAGTGTATTGTCTGCATGTATATGAGCGCACCCCTGCCATGCAATGCCGTGGAGATCAGAAGAGGGCATCAGATTCCCCTGTAACTGAAATTAAGGACAGTTTGTAGCCACCATGTGGGTGCTGGGAATTGAACCCGAGTCCTCTGTAAGAGCAGTCAATGATCTTAACCTCTGAGCCATCTCCCCAGCCCTAAAAAAGACACTTTTAAAAATATTTTATTTATTATTTTTACACGTATGAGTGTACTGCCTTCATGTGTGTTAACTGCACCCATGTCATGCAATGCCCACAGAGGTCAGAAGAGGGTGTCAGATCCCTTGGAACTAGAGTTACTGATGATTTTAAGCCACCATGTGGGCCTCTCCAGCCCCACTTGTTCCTTTCTTAAAAATGTAAAGAAGCATAGCCCGGGAGTGGTGGCACACACCTTTAATCCCAGCATTCGGGAGGCAGAGGCAGGCGGATCTCTGTGAGTTCGAGGCCAGCCTGGTCTATATAGTGAGTTCCAGGACAGCTGGAGCTACAGGGAGACCCTGTCTCAAAAAGACCAAAAAAAAAAAAAAACCTAAAGCTTTAATCCCAGCACTCAGGAGGCAGAGGCAGGCTGATCTCTGTGAGTTCAAGGCCAGCCTGGTCTACATAGTGAGTTCCAGGACAGCTGGGGCTACAGCTCACAGAATTCGAAAGGGCAAAAGATTAATTTAGAGAAACTTTGGCTTATATAATTAAATTTCTGGGGGCTGGAGAGATGGCTCAGTGGTTAAGAGCAATGGTTACTCTTGTAGAGGACCCAAGTTCAATTCCCAGCGCCCACATGGTGGCTAACAATTATCTGTAACTCCAGTTCCAGGGGATTCAATACCCTCTTCTGACCTCCACGGGCATTGCACGACCCCACTGTACTTACACACATGCAGGCAATACATTCAAATACATAAAAATAAAAATTCGAACCGTCCTTACCTCCAGTTCCAGGGGAATCCGAAGCCCTCTTCTGACCTCCGCTGCATGATGACACAAGTGCACTCACATACATTCAGGCGATACACTCACAATACATTCATAAATTAAAAAAAATTTTTAAATAATAAAATATTTAATTAAATGTTTTCCTATGTGTCATGTTAAAGGTTAGACAGTGTTTATTCAATTTGTTGCTATGACTGGAACCAACTGATTTAAAATAAAACATAAGCCGGGCGTGGTGGCGTATGCCTTTAGTCCCAGCACTAGGGAGGCAGAGGCAGGCAGATCTCTGTGAGTTCAAGGCCAGCCCGGTCTACATAGTGAGTTCCAGGACAGCTGGGGCTACAGAGAGACCCTGTCTCAAAATGACCCCCCCAAAAAATCCAAAAAAAATTAATAAAATAAAATATAAGCTATTGTTGCTTATTCAAAATTTACTACAACAGGGGCTGGAGAGATGGCTCAGCAATTAGGAACACTGGTTGTTCTTGCAGAAGACCTGGGTTTGAATCTCAGTACCCACATGGCACCTAACAACTGTCTGTAACTCCAGTCCCAGAGGATCCGATGGCCTCTTCTGTCCTCTGCGGGCATCGCATGACACGGGTGCACTTACCTACATGAAGGCCATAGACTCATACACATAAAATAAAATAAAAAATAAAATTTATTATGAAAGGTTTTAGGGAGCATAGCAAAGAGGCAGGATTCCTCCAGAACAACTGATTCTTAGATACCACACAGAGACCAATGTGAAAACTGATTCTGGAAGGCAGGACACACAGACACAGATACAGACACAGACACAGACACAGACACAGACACAAAAGGTAAGTGATTTCAGATATGAATTAAAAATTCAACTAAGCTGGGGATCTGGGGTGCAGAACTTATTCCAACAAGGACAATACTATGAAGCACTGCACTAATGAGAACACTACATATATCTATCTGTATTTCATGAGAGAGAAGAATTCTCCATGGTAAAACTAGACAAGCTGCCTATGAGATCTAATTATATTCATGACATCTTCACCAGCTAACAGTGTGTGCCACACAGTAGGTAAAAAACTAATTTTTATTTATTTATTTATTTTATTATTTATTTATTTATTTTTGAGACAGGGTCTCCCTGTAAGCCCCAGCTGGCCTGGAATTCCCTACATAGAGCAGACTGGACTCGATCTCACAGAGATCCACCTCCCTCTGCCTCCCAAGTGCTGGGACTAAAAGTGTGCAGCACCATACTTGGCTGTAGGTACTCAGTTTTAGCTGAACAATACAATGAATAAATATTATATAGATACAATGTTGAATAGAGAAACTGTCCCTACGGTGTTTCAGTATTTGTTCTGAATGACATAAATCCCACCAAACATTTATACTCAGCCCCAGAGGCGAGACCATCACATTAAGGACTGTCACTTTCTCTTTCCTTCTCTTCTACCACAATAAGTTAAATTTAATAAGTTTAATAAGTTAAATTTTATTTGTGACCAACTATCAGAAATGAGTATGTTGCCAGGTATAGTGGCACACACTGGTAATCCTAGCATTCAGAAGGCTGAGACAGAATTTGAGGTTAGCCATGGCAATGTAGTAAGACCCTGTTTCAAAAAAACAAAAATAAACAAAACAAAACAAGCAATGGATGAATGGATGAGATGTTATACTTTTATAATTATGATTGTCTTTGTTGGCAGTTATTTCATTTTCCGATTACAATTAAGTTGTAATCATCTAGTGGGTTTGTTTACTTGAAACTATTAATAGACAAGAATGGGTGTTCTCGCCATTCTGATTCTCTAGACATAATTCTAAAGCCCCTGGAATTTCCATAAGAGAATTCTGGTACTTTCTGGTTTCAGTTATTCAACAATCTCGAATGAATAAAATGGTAGAGTTTAGTTTGGATTGTAACCTCTGGCTAAAAATAAATACAAATACCAAAATTATACAGAACTTAGGGTTTGGAAAAAGTAGGTACTTTAGGGCTGAGAATTTACAAATTAAATTGTGAGGTAAAGAAGAGAAACTATAAATACCAGAGATTGTCACTGTCAGAAACTGACCTCTGAAAGTCTAGAGAAAGACAGTGACAGAGGTAAGGGAGCAGAGGTTTTTTTAATCAGACACTAAGGCTCAGACTCTGTCAGGGCGACTGTGCGCCTTGGTGTCTTCAATTCTAAAGTATGGCAACAGTTCATATCTGATAGTGTCAATGTAATAACTCAAATATAATAATGGTGTCTAAAGCTCCAATAACTTAATTATTGCCATAATTCAGAAGCTAGCATATCTATCTTTTTAATTCCAGTGTATAGATGGCTACATTAAGAAGTTCAAATTGATACCCGAATAAGAAAATTAAGCTGTACTGATTTCACAGAGCTGCTGAACAAAGCTCCACTATTGAGTGGCTCAAGATAAGAGAAATGTATGTTTTTACAATTCTAGGGGTTAAAAGTCCAAAAATGCAGCCCTCTTTGCATAGTAAAGAATCTGTTTGCTTCTCTCCTGGGATGTGGTGGCTAGCAATCCTTGGCATTCCCTGGTTTGGACTCATCACTCCAGGTTCTGCCTGTCTTCACATGCCATTCTCCTTTCTGTGAGCCTCTCTGCCCAATTTCCCTCTTCTTATAAGAACACTAGTCACTGGCTGAAGGCCCACTCTAACCCATCTGCAAAAGCCCTCTCCCAGATAAGGTCACATTCACAGTTTTGCTCATACTTGGGGCCCACTATCCAACCCACTATGAAACCTTACTTGCTGTCTAGAGTAAGTGAAAAGTCATCCCTAACTGAAGCCTTTTTTTTTTTTTCTAAAGGGAGAAATGGTTTTATTCTGGCTTACAGATCCAGGTGATAGTTCATCATGACAAGGAAGTCACAGAGGCAGGAGCTTGAGGGAACTGATTACATCACGTCTTCAGGCAAGAAACAAAGTGGTGAATCCTTGTGCTCAGCTCATTTTTTCATTTAGTCCTGGATCTAACCTATGAAATGGTGCCCACCCACCACCAACGCATTCAATATGGCTCTTCCTTGCTCAAGTAACCCACTCTAAGAAAAATTTTTCACAGGCACACCCATAAGTCAACCTGATCTAGACAATCCCTCATTTAGATTCCCTAGTCTTCCAGGTTGACTACTGAAATTAACCATACCAAATAGTAACTTATTTATTTTATTTTATTTTTTTACTTTACTGTCCAATCCCTATGGTGGTTTGCATGAGAATGTCCCCTACAGGCTCCAAGTATTTGAGAATTTTGTCCTCCGTTGGTGGCACTGTTTTGGGAGGTCTTAAAAGGTGCGGCCTTACTAGAGAAAGCATGTCACAGGGGGTTGGCTTAGAGAGTTCTTTTTTTTCTTTTTAAAAAAGACTTTTTTTTTTAAAATTTATTAAGCTTTTGTGATTTCATCACCAGGAAAATGGAAATGATACACAGAGGTAAAGAAAAGAAAGACTCCAAAAGAGGAGGAATAGTAGGGAACAGATATTACCAGGGGGGAGGTGGAGAAAATGGGAGTGTTCAGCTGGGAGGAGAGGAGGGAGGGACATGCAATGGGCCAAGGTGTTGGGGAGCAGAAGGAGGTCAGGAGAGGGGAGATGGTGGGAGGTAGGTGTTATCAGGGGAAGGGTGGGGATAATGGGTCACTGGGAGGAACCAGTGGGAAGGGAGAAAAGAGGTCAGATAGAGGAAAAAGAATAGAGATGAACGAATCTCAGGGGGGCTAGGGAACCCAGAGAGAAATGTGAGGCCCCCAAAAACCCATGAAAAATGCACATATAGTGTCTAACCATTAGTGTGTATGTATCTAGGGGCTATTTGGCAAGGAACACAATGCCAGACAGAAAAGATTTCCCTTTGAGTGACTGGTTAGAGCGTTTCAGGAGACTCCCAAAATAACAGGCTATTGCCAAAGCACCTGGTTATCTCCCAGAGCTAGTAGGTAAGACCCTACTACTTCGGATACAGGACATAGAGCAATGGTGCAGAAACTGACCTAACTGAAGCTTTTAAATATGCTTACATACCCTCTGGGGGCACAGGTCTCATTTTAACTTATCTCACGATGCTTTTACTCTTATTACTGAAGCTACTATACAACAAGTATCCAACTTTTAATCTTAGGAAGAAAAAATAAAACTATACAAGGATACTACTATTATTTACCTGGTTCGAGGCCATAATGCTTCTACTTTTTAGATGAAATTATAAAATCAGAATTAAGCAAGCCATCATGAGACAAAGGTGTTAGCCAGCTAGACCATGACTTTAGGCCAGTGAAACTGGGGTGAACTGCTCTAAAGGAGTATGCAGACCAATACATAAGAAAATATTTGAAATATGTAAAGAAAATATTCAAACTAGATATGTAAAAAAAAGCAGTTAAAAGGTATTAGCAGACAGGGCTGGAGAGATGGCTCAGCGGTTAAGAACACTGACTGTTCCTGCAGAAGACCCGGTTTGAATCCCAGCACCCACATGGCAGCTAACAACTGTCCATAACTCCAGTTCCAGGGGATCCGACAGTCTCTTCTGTTCTCCACGGGCACTGCACGACATGGGTGCACTTACCAATATGCAGGAAATACACACACACATAAAATAAAAATTAAAAATTTTTTAAAAAAGTATTAGCAGTTGAGCACAGATACACCTTTGTGACTCATTCCCACCTCTCATGTGGTCCAATGTCATAGACATACACAAGGTATTCTGAGGAATAAATGTTGTTCAACATGCAGACTGGGCTCAGGATTACAGGGCACTTTCACTTATGCATTCACTTTCAAAGTATTCATACAAGCGCCATTTTTATGTATCTGTGAAGTTCATGTGTGGATTAAATAACCTTTCATTGAACCCACACTCACAAGACAGATAAATGGCTTTAAAAGATTCCAAAAGAAATACAGTCTGAAGTAAATATTAGTAATGCAAATAAAATGAAATAGCAAAGATGATACTTTGTACCCCTATAAGAGCTCTTTATCAGCAACAATATAAAACAGACTTAATGACCATCTGATAAAATTTGACAAGAAATAAAACTAACCTTTCATATTTGCAATATAAGCTAATCACAGCAGGAAGCCATCAAAAGATAAAGAATGTATTTTAAGAGTATTTCATTCTTTAAAGATTTTTCTTTTATAAGTTTTATATACAGCTTTTAATATTCATAATATTAGTACACAGGACACATATATATGTAAAACTTAAAAATAAACATATCATTTAAGACTTTTCATAGCTAGAATATATAAAGTATGGATGCTGGGGGTACAGTTCAGTAGCACAGTTATTTCCTAGCATGTGCAAGGTCCTGAGTTTGATCCAGGTCCTCTGCAAGAGCAGCCAGTGCTCTTCGCTGCTAAGTCATCACTCCAGCCCCTGTGTATTAATCATTTCTTACTCCCAGGGAATATAAACATTAGAGAGAACACTGCCTATCTCCCTAAAATGTAATATTTCTAAAAATTATTTTTAGTATTCCAAATTCTCAAATTTTAATTCTAAAATTCATCTATACTCACAGTGAAAAACTGTAACTATAGGACATTTGCTTGTTCAACTTTGTTTAAATCAACTTTGTTTGAATCAATTCAGCACTTTAGAGTCTGGAGTGCTATGTCATAATAGAACAACACAGCACTTCAAATGGAGTAAGTTTACCCAAGTATTGCAATTATTAGAAATCAGTAATTTTCAAAACCTGAAAAAATATTTTTTCATTCATTCAATAAACATTCACCAAACATTTAACACTTACCAGAGTCTATGCAAAATGGGTGGAGTGGAGGAGTGTAACAGAACAGTAAACAATATGAAAGGAACAAAAAGGGATGACTGGAGCACACTACAGAGCCATCAGATCCAGACTGCACAGCGGATGACACCCCAAGATAGGATGACACCTGATCTGCATCTTGAATGAAATAATATCTTCATGTGACTGGCATAGACCAAGCGGGGCACTGTGCATGTAGGAGGAGTAAAGCAGAAGCTAGGGAATCAGGGAAGAAAAGTAAGCCAGATGTAGTCATGGTCATTTAAGGATGGGCCTATGTTCTCCAAAATGCACCATCAGCAATTCTGACATGCAAACAACACCAGAGTGCACTTACAGAAGCCTAGATGCTACAGCCTATTTCATACCTAGGCTATATAATATATAATGCAGTCAGAGGTTGGTGGAAACATTGTTATGTGACACATGAGTTTAATTCCCTTTAGAAAAGAAACCCAAAGCAGTCTACCAGCACTTCCTCATTGTAGCGACTCTGGCGTGATTTGCCTACTGGCCTGCTTCCTGACCTCACAGCTTCCTGACCACATTATAGAAGATTATATACTGGGGAAAAAAGGAGGGAGGGAGGAAAAAAACGAAGAGAGGAAGAGAGGGAGAGAAGGAAAGAGGGGAAGAAAGAAGGGGGAGAGAGGAAAAGAGAAAGGGAGGGAGGGAGAGAGGAAAGGAGAAAGGGAGGAAGAGAGGGAAGGCTGTTTAGCAGAATGTCCCATCTTCAACACAGCCATCAGAACTATTCCATTATCCCCATTTCCCTTTTTAAATCAGACACTGTAAGATATCTAAGACTTCCAATTTAGTCATCATCAAAAAAACCTTTATTTTCAAAGGGTTCTATAAATCTCCTAGTCTAAATCAAGCTCAGTCCCTAGTCCCTACCCTTTATATCAGTTTCCCAAACAATGTATTGCATCTCATGTTTATATCAGGAATGGGTTTCCCTCAACTTCTGAGGGACCTGAAAATAGCTAACAATACCTCGAACATCTAGAACTATCAATTCTATTTTTTCTTTTTTTTTTTTAACATTTTTTCTCTTTCTTTTTTTCTTTAAGATAGATTTCCCTAAGTAGTCCAGGCTGGTCTAAAACTATCTTCCTGCCTTTATATCCCAAGTGCTGGAAATTCTGAAGTCTTTAAAAGTTCTGCAGTATACCATGGCATGAATATGGATAGAATGCCCCAAACACTCATCATGTATTAAAGGCTTAATATATGATATATGGATGGCATGCCCCAGAGTGGCACTTTAAGGAAATGATGTGAACTTTGAAGATGCGGGACTTACATCAATGGGGACAATGCCCTCAAAGGGGACTGTGGGACTCAAGTCTCCTAGTCTCTGTCTCATGTCTCATGAAGTAAGCTACTCTGTGCCACTACACACTCTCACTATCATGTGGCACTGCTGCCAGAGGCCTAGAGCCACAAGGCCACCCAACCTTGGACTGGCACCTGCAGAACTATAAGCCAAAATAAAACTTTTCTTTTTTTTTTTTTTTTGGTTTTTTTGAGACAGGGTCTCCCTGTAGCCCCAGCTGTCCTGGAACTCACTATGTAGACCAGTTCTTTCTGGGAACTTTCTTTCACAGTTCCCCCTGTTGGCCAAGCATCACATTTTGTGCATGCAGAGGCCACATATTTATTCCCAGGTCATTGCTAGGAAGGCTCATTCCTAGAACCTGATATAGATGAGGCTCAGTTGTAGACATGATAGCAGCCTTCAGGAGAGAGGAATAACTAGTTGGTAGAGCCAATAAGAAAGAAATTCTTGAATCTTATAAAAACTTTTAGCCATCATGATCCGGATCTTACTTTTCTTTTGTCCTCTGTACCTGATATAACATTTGCTTGTGACATATAATAGGATGATTATACTTAAAATAATCAAGAACATTGCTCAAACTAATGCAGTAAACGTACCATATTAAGGAAACATTTTAAAAAATAAGATTGACTGTTTCCCCATGTATTTACAGTTTCCTGTACTCTATGAACTCTTTTACTTATATTTGGAGTATTTAAATGAATCTATTATCTTCTCATTTTTGATTTCTCTTTAGCTCAGTTAGACCTTAGAGTTCTAACTTCATGAAGTAGCTAGCTCTAACATGTTATTTTTTAGATTACTCACTAGTCAGAAATACATCTTCAAATCAGTTTTCATGGTCCTTACACCACCAATGAATAACACCCCATAAAATATGGTGAAACAGTTAGACAAGATGAGTCATTCTTGTAATCCCACACTTGGGAGGCTGGGGCAGGAAGATCACTGAATTTGAGGCCAGCTTGGGCTACAAAATGAGTTCCAGACCAACGTGAGCTACAGAGTGAAACCTGGTCTCAAAAAATTAAAATAAAAATAAACTGAAACATCAGCACTGTACTACAAGGGGTGAGTGAGTGATACACATGACTGCCAGAGGTCACTATCCATTAAAAGAGAACTTTTTCCCTCTCCTCCCTCCAGCTTTTTTCTATCTCATATACTAAGTTGCTGGTAGACAGTTAACTGGTATTTCTAGTTCTCTTTCCATGGTAAGAAGAGAAATAATCTAGTGTGGAAATTAAATTCTATGCATCCTGGTACAAAATGTGGGAACTGACTAGTAGTAAATATTATATGAGGTTGCCAGCCAGACATGGTGGTACATGCCTGTGTTCTCGAAGATGAGAGGCTGAGACGGGGAATCACTGGGAATGTGAGGCCAGTCTGGAATACATAGTAAGTTGGACTAGCCTGAGTTATATATAGTGAGAGCCCCTGTTTCCAAATATCAACAAATAAAAAAATTTATAAAGTTTCTTGGTTGTATTCTTGTTTGTTTTGTTAACTGCTAACACTTTAAGAAATCTGGTAATCTGAAAGAAATAACTATATTTCCAAGACTATGAAAACCCACAGGTGGATAGGTTTAGCATACTCTCAAATAATCCTTGACTAACAGAAGAGGTCTTAATATATTAATCAGATATTTTATCAAAATCTTTCTTATGTTCTCAAAAGTCCTACCCTAAAGTCAACTGTCTTATGTCCATGGTCATCAGTGCATTCTCAGGCATTTCTAGTACCACAAAGTAAATGACACAGTATCCTCCTATACCTCTGATCCTTACTAAAAGTTTCTTTTACAAAGTTAAGTGGCATATCTGTCCCCAGAAGGGATGATCTCACACCTCTAGAGCCAACCTCTAACCTCCTTGTCTGTGTTACTGCAAAAGAGTTAGTCATCCAACAGATTCTCTGAGTGAATGGAAATGTAACCACTGGTTCAAAGTTAAACCTCACTAAAAATAACATCCATTCAAGGAAGAAGTTCAAACAAATGCCTTATTGTACCAGATTGGGGCATGTGGGAAACTGGTGCATTATTTATATTGTCATTTCTGTGTATTTCTTACTATTGTCAGTCACCAGTTAAATGCAAACAATTTTCCCCAAATTGTGATTTATCTGAAGACATCCTGTGCCATTTCATTTTAATCATTCTAAAACCAAGAGTGTGGAAAAATATCAGGATAAAAGAGTTTTGTAGAGCCATGTGTGGTGATGCATACCTTTAATCACAGCAGCTATAGGGAGAACATGTCTCAAAAAAAAAGTTTTGTAGGGTTAGTGATGCACCTCTCAGTTGATAGAGTATTTGCCATTTGCCTGACATGCATGAAGCCCTGGGTTCAATACCAAGCACTATGGAAACCAGGTGTGATGGTGCAGGTCTGTAATCCCAGCACACAGAAAACAGAGCCAGTAGGATCAGAGGTTCAAAGTCAAGCTTTAAGTATATAGTGAATTGGAAACCAACCTGGCCTACAATGAGATCCTGTCTCAGAAACAGATTTAAAAGTTCTGTTTCTCTTACACTCCCTTCCAGGAAGCAGTGAAAAAAGACACTATAATCAGAAAAATTTCTAGGACAATAGACCCTACAATGTTAAAGAAGCAACAAACAGTACTACAGTACAGAAGGATTAAGAGTTTGAGGCTAGTCTGGGTTACACAAGGAGTTATGGGTTAACCTGAGCTATATAGTGAGACCCTGTCTCAAAAACAACCAAACAAACAAAAACCCAGACTGTAAATAAAAATAATGCAATCAATCCATAATTGGTACACTGTTCACACATATTCTACTCTTAGCACTTATGAATAACTGACATAGAAATAAAAGAGAAAATTAGCAAGACAAAAACGGGCATGAAAATAGGGGCCAGAGAGATGGCTCCAAAGCTAAGAGCATTCCTAGCATTCATATGGTGGCTAGCACCCAGCCTTAACTCCAGTTCCAGGTGATCTAATGCCCTCTCTGGCTTCTGAAGGCATCAGGCACACATGTGGTAGACTCAACACACATGCAGGCAAAATACTCATACACATAAAATAAAAATAAGATTGCTATCTTGGTAACAATCTCCTTGAAACAGAAAAGCAAAATTGTGAGCAAGACTGAAGTCAGAGCCAGGCTTTGTGGCGCACACCTTTAATACCAGGACTTGGGAGGCAGAGGCAGCCGGATCTCTGTGAGTTCAAGGCTAGCCTGGTCTACCTAGTGAGCTCCAGGCCAGCCCCACTACAGGGAGACCCTGTCTCTGAAAGCCAAAAAAAAAAAAAAAAAAAAAAAAGAGATTGAAGTCAGGGGACCAGCCAGATGGCTCAGCAAAGATGCCTGCACCAAGCCCAACAACCTGATCCCTGGGACCCACACGATGAAAGGAGAACTGACTCCTGAAAGTTGCCTACCGCCCCTCACATCACACACAGTGGCATGTAAGCATGGCACTCATACACACACACACACACACACACACACACACACACACAAATAACATAAATGTAATTTTTTTTTTTTTTTTGGTATTTTTGAGACAGGGTCTCCCTGTAACTCTAGCTGTCCTGGAACTCACTATGGTCTACAAGCTGGCCTTGAACTCACAGAGAGCCACCTGCCTTTGCCTCCCGAGTGCTGGGATTAAAGGCATGCACCACCACACCCAGCATAAATGTAATTTTTAAAACTGAAGTCATAAACACATTAGACTCCAGGTTAACAAGAAGGCTCTTGAGCCAGGCATGGTGGCACACGCCTTTAATTTCTGCACTCAGTAGGCAGAAGCAGGTGGATCTCTGTGAGATCAAGGCCAGCCTGGTCTACATAGTGAGTTCTAAGCCAGCTGGGGCTACAGGAAAACCCTGTCTCAAAACATTAACAACAACAACAAAAAGGCTCTAGCAACATGAAAGAGACTAAGAACACTCCAAGTGATATCAGGAGCCAGGTCAATAGCTTAAATGCAGGTACTAGGGAGAACTCTTGTATTCATGAAAACAGGCTGAAAAAATGCTACCAAGAAGCTGCCAGAGACAGAAACACATAGAACTATTGAGGAAAAGAAGATAAAATAGATATGGGGTTAGGGAGATGGCTCAGCAGTTAAGAACACTGACTGCTCTTCCAGAGGACCTGGGTTCGGTTGCCAGCACTCCAGTTCCAGGTAATCTGTTGCCTTCTTCTGACCTCCTCGGACATAACATGGGTGTTCTTACACAAATGCAGGCAATACACTCATACACATTAAAATAAAAATAATAACAGCTGGGCATGGTAGTGCAGGCCTTTAATCCTAGCACTTGGGAGGCAGAGGCAGGAGGATCTCTGTGAGTTCAAGGACAGCCTGGTGAGTTCCAGGCCAGCTGGGGCTACTGGGAGAGCCTGTCTCAAAAAAAAAAAAGTAATAATAATAATAATAATAATAATAAAGAAAATATACTTTTGAATTGAATCAAAATCAACCCAAATTAATCAAACTTCCCTATTTCCCTACTGGGACAGACACAGAGAGCGAGAGCGAGAGAGACAGAGACAGAGACAGAGACAGAGAGACAGAGAAAGACAGACAGACAGACACACACACACACACCACACAGCCACAGTAGTCACGAAGTAGATGCTTGATAAATGTTCCTGAATTTTTAAGATTGAAAAAGAGCCAATTAAACGAAGAGTAACTCTTTAAGGTCTAAGAATACCTCAGTGAAAGTAATTCTGCTGAAAATGTAAATGTGATCTAAAATTAAGACCAGTTTGATTCAGAAGAAAAACCTGAAACAATTATAGCAGAGGTTGCAAACTGACACCTTTCAAGTGGAAAGAACTGTCACACATGTTTTATTTATCCTGCACTATTATCTGCAGTAAAGAGCACTACAAACTTTCAAGAAAAACAGGGCTGGGGAAATAGCTCAGTGCGTAAAATGAATGCCATTTAAGTATAGGACCTGAACTCAAATCCCTAGTATCCGGGTAAAAAGTTAAGCATGGTAGCACACCCTGGTTTATCTCAGTTCTGGGGATTTGCAGAGACAAGCAGATCCCTAGAACTCACTGGCTAGCCAGCATAGCCAAGTAGGTTCTGTGAGAGACCTTGCGGGTGGGGGGAAAGAAGGAGAAAGAGAGAAAATGATACAGGAAGACAACCAATGTCGACACCTGGCTTCCACATGCACACACAAGGGTGCTCTCACCTGCACACATATGTACACACACAAACACACTACACACATATATACACGTACACAAGAAAAAGGCACTGTATAAGTATCTATTACAATTATCACCGGATGGCCTACCTGTTTTTTCCCTTGACTATTTCTGGACAACACAATCCTTTCACTCTGAAGCTGTCATCCTGATCTGTCCACTAGTTCCTAGTTCTATACATCACAGTTGCCAAAAATGAGCCCAATCCACTCCTGCACATACACATGAAATATATATTGGCTGTTCAAAATCTGAGTTTCTCAAACCATTTTACCAAATACTATGATTTCTACTACTATCCTTGGTCATCTTCTTAGGGATGCACGCAATGTCTCTTAAAATTATTGTCTCAGGACTGGAGAGATGGTTCAGTCATTAAGAGCATTTCCTGCTCTTCCAGAGGACCTGAGCTCAGTTCCCAGCACCTCCCATACTGCCTGAAACTCTAGCTCCAGGAGAGCTGACCCCTCTTCTGGCACCAGTGGACACTACACATGTGACAGACACCCCACACACATACACACACAAAACACATGAATAAAAAAATAAATCTTTAAAAAATTATTCTCTCTGATCCCAGACTTGGGAGGCAGAGGCAGCAGATCTCTGCGAGATCAAGGCCAGCCTGGTCTACACATCAAGTTCCAGGTGAGCTGTGGTTACTGCGAGACTCTCTCAGGAAAAAAAAAAAATTATTCTGTTTCTTTATTGTTTTATTTTAAAATGTGCTCTGAGAGGCCCGGGAAATGGCTTATTGGATAAAGGTGCTAGTCACATAAACCTGATAACCTAAGTTTGATCCCCAGAACCCATGTATGCTGACTCACATCTATAATCTCAGCACTCCTACAACAGATGGGAGGTGGAGATGAAGCTAGAGGGGCAGCTAGCCCGAAGTACACAACACAGCAGCAGAAACAAGAGAAGACCCTGTGTCAGCAAGGTGGAAGATGAGAACCAACCTTTGAAAGCTGTCTTCTGACCTGCATATGCACGATGTGGCACTTGCACACCCACACTCATGTGTATCCATACACAAATGCACACACAATAAATAAATTTTTTTACGTGCTCGGGCTAGATTATTTGAAGGGAGTAGAGGGAGTAGGAGACACTGAGAGCAATTTTACTCCCTGTGTCTGCATCTGTAAAAAGGATAACAAGAACTACTTCCTAAAAGGTTATTGGGAAACACAAATTCATGCTTATAAAGTGCTTAGAACAGTGTCTGATACCTAAAGTCTTTATCTTATTTAACTACAGAGGAGAGTTCATGCAACTGAAGCCTATATACAGAGGATGAGACAAAATTTTTTTTGGGGGGGGGTCTTTTTGAGACAGGGTCTCTCTGTAGCCCCAGCTGGCTTAGAACTCACTTTATAGACCAGGCTGGCCTTGAACTCACAAGAGATCTGCCTGCCTCTGCCTCCCAAGTGCTGGGATTAAAGGTGTATGCCACCACACCTGGTGAGATAAACATTTTTAAACAAGCTTTGATAGTTACAACAGGGGACTCAAACTCAATTTGTAGGATCAAACAACAAATAACAAATTAGTGATAACATGTGCAGACCAACATACCTAATATAAAAAGAGTAAGAAACAAAAAGCATAAAAAAAACTTAAAAAAAAAAAAAAACAGCAAGGCATGGTGGCAGAGACTTGTAATCCCAGCAACTGGGAGGCTAAAACAGTAGGATCAAGAGTTCCAGGCCAGACTAGGCTATACAATAAGAGCCTGTATCAATAAAACTAGGAGGGAAGGAGGGAAAGAAGGGAGGGAGGGGGAACACAGGCACATTATCTACTGAAGTTCCAAAACCACAGCTCTTGTCTGAACTCTCCCTACATTCACTCCTATTTCACCCAGGCCTAACCACTAAACTCATGAACAGACACAGAGGACTTGGAGAGAATGGCAGCAGAGTCAGTTAGGATTTTTGCTTGCTTCTTTAAAAGATGTGCTACAGAACAGCCATGGAAAAGATGAAAGTCTGGCAAATCTACGTGCCATAAAATACCAAATTTACTCATATCCACCATTTCTTCTTTTAATGTAGTTTTAAATTTTTTTAAATCAAACTATTTAAAACACTTTCAGACAAAAATTAGTCTGTTCTTTCCAACTGTATTTCTAATCACCTCTTCAAGCCAAAGAAAAATAATACAATAAAATCATTTTAAATCAAGCATAATATAAATACAAAAAACAATCTCTTCAGTTTTGTCCTGATGGGCTTCTGCCACAGTAGTGGTTATCCTGTCTCCTTATTCACAAACTGTACCTAGAAAAAATAAAGGCTTCAAGTATATGGTACATGTGTCTCTCAAATAGCACAAAAAGCTTAGAGTGGAACGAGGCTACATTTTAAGCTTCTATACAGATGAAATGCATCAAAGAGAATCCCTGCTGCATACATACACAAAACTCGAACTTCTCAGGTAGAATGTTCAACTCTCTGTAAATTTATTTCTTAAAAGAATAAAAATGGCAAGAACAAAACAAGAAAACCAATCAACAACAACAAAACGGTTTTAGGTGCCACAGGGTGATACCACAGGGTTATTGCCAGCATGCCTATGTTTACTCTGTGTTTGTCCTTCAGCTAGGAGTTGCCCTTAAAAGTCCGCAATCTTTTCCTGCTCTTTCCTTCCAACCACAGTAACCTTTTGTATCCTTCCTTCACTAGCAACATTCTGCCAAAGACTACAGGAAGTACATTAGTACACAGGATTTGCCTGCAGCAATTCCAGTTTGAGTGCTGCAAATGATTTTACCAACACTTATTTCAGTAGCTAGCTAACCTTCAAAAGTTACACTCTTATTTTATGGTAAGATTTAATGCTATTCAGTGCTCTTTGGTGGCTTTCTTGTTTTCAGAGATCCATTTGTTCTGTTTGTGAAAATACAAACAATTCATCTGTTATTTCTGGAGAATTACAAAGTGAACTTCACAAAGCACTCTTAAAAATAAAACATTAATACTCTTGTAGGAAACAGAAACTGCTAAGCAACTTGAAAAAATTCACTGCTCAAATTCCATCAAATGTAACCAAAATTCTACAACTTTTTTTTTCTTTCCCCTGAAATTTCTCTAAAGATATAATACAAGTTTATTTTGCATGTGCTTGAAGAAACATTTTCCAAATTGTTGTCATCTATATGATCAATCTCAAGTTCACATGATTTTTTTTTTTTTTTTTGAGATGGTCTCCCTGTGGCCCTAGCCAGTCTGGAACTCACTATGTAGACCAGGCCGGACTCCATCTCACAGAAATCCACCTGCCTCGACCTCCTGAGTGCTGGGATTAAAGGCGGGTGCCACTATGCCCAACTCACATGTATTCATAAACACACACAAAACATGAAACATATTCTTGTTCTACAGCACAAGTTGGCCTCCAACTCATGGAAGCCTCCTGCCTCAGCCTTCAACATGCTGAAATTATAAGCATGAGCCAGCACACCTGGCTTCTTTAAATATTTTTGTGTTGGCATGGCTCATCTGTATATTCTCTAAATCTCACAAATAAATGCTCTATCATTTGGGCCACTCAATCCTTTGTATAGAGAATGACAGCAAATACACTAGTAATAATTCTATCAGGGCTTTCTTTCCCATTTGATCACAATGCCATGTAAGTGACTTTGAAGAAAAAGAGGTTAATACATTTAACTGGAGGACTATATACACTCATAGAATAGAAGGTATTTAAGTATAAGGACTATGCCCACTCCATTCCCTTTTTGAGCACTGCAAATGTATAGTATCTAGAAGAGTATTCAGGAAATACTTTCTCAACATATGAAAATAGGTTTTTTAAAAAAACATACAATTTTTCCAGGCACAGTGGCACACACCTTTAATTCCAGCACTTGGAAAGCAAAGGCAGGCAGATCTCTGAGTTCAAGGCCAACCTGGTCTACATAGTGAGTTCCAGGCTAGCTGGGGCTACAGGGAGACCCTGTCTCAAAAAGACCAAAAAAACCCACATATAATTTTAAAATAGTATATTATCAGACCGAAGATGTAGTTTAGGGGTGAAGCACTTGCTCAGCATGTATGAGGCCCTGGGTTCAATCCCCAGCACCACAACATAATCAAATAGTATAATATCAAAAATTTAAATGTGGTAACTCTTTTTAAAGCATGGACTCCTTTGAATCCTAGAGTCTAAGTGAGTGTTCTACTTTGCTTTTCTGTTGCAGTGATAAACACCATGAAAAAAGCAACTTAGGAGAGGAAAGGGTTTATTTGGTTTAACACTTCACAGTTCACAGTCTATCACTGAGAAGCCAAGGCAGAAATTCAAGGCAGGAGTTTGAAGCAGAAACCAGGGAGAGCTACAGTTTAACAGATTGCATTCTCCTGGCTTAGCTAGCTTTTTCATACAGCACATGCCTAGGGATAGCACGCTCACAATGGGCTAGGCCTTACAACAATTAGCAATTAAGATAATATGCCTCAGATAAGGCCACAGGCCAATCTGATCAAAGCAATTCTTCAGTTATGTTCTCTCTTCCCAGGTGACTGACCAGGTTTGTGTCAAGTTGACAACTGAAGCTAACTATGGCAGTAGGGAAGAAGCACCAACATTCACAAGAGGTAGTTCCTTACACACACAAGCTTCATGCTCAAGCACCACGCATTTTATCCATTAAGCCCCAACACTAGAGTGTTGTGTTTTTTTGTGGAGGAGGGTTGTTTGTTTGTTTTGTTTTACAGTGCATATATAAGGAAGTAAGTTAGGTGTGGTGGCACATGGCTGTAATCCTAGTACCTGGGAGGTAGATGCCATAGAATCTGAAGTTCAAGCCAGCATAGGCTATATAGCAAGTTCAAGGCTAGCCTGGGAGACATGAGACAAAAATTTAAGAAAAATAAAGTCAAGAAGGTCCCACATTCCTTACTTTATAAGCTGTTACAGAAAAAAATGGTCTTAGAAAATCTAATACATACAAAGATCCCAATTTTAATTTGCCACTCTCTCCTTTTACTAGGATAATCTATAATCTAATAAATGTAGGTTACAACAACCCAAAGACAAGGAAAACAAACATAGTGAAAAGCAATAAAGACTATTTCATGTGTGCGCACAGATTAGGAAGCATTCATATTCCTTACTTCATCTGATGTAGAACTAGCCTGAGGAGCGACATCAAAAATGAAAGGGAAGAAAAGGCCAGAAAACTCAAGTAATTTTTCCAGTATCATTAATTTGATTTATTTCATACTGAAATCTTTCCTTAGACCTACAATGTATAAAAAGAAATTGGTGTGTCACTTCATACTCATAACTTGAAAAACACATAGTTAGTAGCCGCTGCCTTAAGTAACAATAATTAGATCTCTTTTGCACATGGTTCCAGGAACTGAACCTGGAACCCTCAGCTATAACTCCAACCCTCTGTTCCCATATTTAAAAAAAAGAAAAGAAAAAGAAAAAAAACCCTGACAACAAAAAAGTAGAAGATTGTGCTCTTCCTCCTAAAGTCATTTAATAAATATTTTGTTTTAGAAATGAAACTCATTAATGGTTTAACTCCTTTTCATCTCTTGATATCGATTTTCAGGTTATCCCAAAATATTCCCCCAAATCTTTTTTTAAAATAACATTATTAACTTTTATTGTTTCCTTCAAGAAATTCTTAATTTTTTTTATTGAGCTTTTAAAATTTCATAATTTCCCACTCAAATCCAGACCCCCTCCCCCATCCCCCCACCGAACCCTATGCACTGTGCCATACATGCTAAGTCCTATTCATTCAGGTGTTTGTCCCCCAATTCTTAAGACTTATTTGGAAATTGTTTTTAATTTTTCTTCAGTCTTTGCTTGAAAAGTACAGATAAGTCTAACATAAATGTAGTATTTTACTTTCATCTGATGACATATATATGTATGTGTAAATATAATATTTGGGGGTTGTGTTTCTGTGATGTATGTACATGTTTATGTAGGTGTGAGCATGTGTGTATGCATGCATGTGGACATGCATGGTACACCCATGTACACATGCGTGTAGAAGCCAGAAGGGAAGCTAGAAGCCACGTACACATCCATGTGGAAGCCAGAAGGTGCTTGCTCTTCACCTTATTTTTGAGACAGGATCTCTCACTGAACTTGCAGTTCATCAGTTTGGTTAGGCTGCAGGCCTGTGAGCTCTAGGGATCTACTCCCCGGAGCTAGTATTACAGACCCATACCACACCTGGCTTTTTTATGTCTGTTCCGTTTTGTTTTAAGATAAGATATAGCCTAGGCTACCCTATGTAGCTGAGGATGACCTTGAACTGCTGATCTTTCTGCCCTGACCTAGCAGATGCTAAGAATACAGGTGTGTACCAGCAAACCTGGATTGAATATTTCATTTTATAATATATTACTCAATCTTAAAAAGCTACTAAGTGTACCCTTTCTTTAATGGCCCTCCCAAGCTTTCAACTTCTCTTCAACAATGAAATCTCTACATGGCCTGGAGAGAAAGAACATATTTCATCAGTTCTAATAATAAGATACATATTTCTGCCAGCCTAAATCTACATTAGAGATCCTGTCTCAGAAAGAAAGGAAGGAAGGAAAAAGAGGAAGGGAGAAAGGGAGGGAAAAAAGAAATAAAAAACACGATACACTTTTTTTTTTTTTGTCTTTTTGAAGCAGGGTCTCCCTGTGGCCCCAGCTGTCCTGGAACTCACTATGTAGACCAGGCTGGCCTTGAACTCACAGAGATCCACCTGCCTCTGCCTCCCAAGTGCTGGGACACCTGAAATCTCCTAAATCAGAATGACTCTAACTGTTGATAGTTTTCCAAACTGCTGTTAGTATACATGGAAATTTGATTTAAGTACCATCTGATTATTATCTGGAAATTTTACATTGCCACTGCTATGGTCAAGGGAACTTCCTGCGTGAAAACTTGAATGATCGCTGAAAAACTCCTGGAGATAATAAGAAGGCATTCTCAAAACAAGCAAATGAGCAAGATAAAAAAGCAGTACAGTACTCCTACCCGCCTCCCTTTCCCTCAGTCCTCTCCAGCAAGGTGGCTCAGTGGGTGTTCTAGTTAGTTTTTCTGTTACTGTGATAAACACCATGACCAAAAGCAACTCAAAAAGAAAAGGTTTATTTGCTTCCAATTCCAGGTTACACTGACAGCAGTTGGGGCAGAAATCTAAGGCAGATACCATGGAGGAATGCTGCCTCCTGGCCCACTCATTTTATGTGTGTGTGTGTGTGTGTGTGTGTGCATATGCGTGTATTGTCTGCGTGTAGGTAAGTGCACCCATGTCGTGCAATACCGGAGGAGGACAGAAGAGGCTGTCGGATCCCCTGGGACTGGAGTTACCAACAGTTGTTAGCTGCCATGTAGGTGCTGGGATACAAACCCAGGTCTTCTGCATGAACAACCAGTGTTCTTAACCTCTGAGCCATCTCTCCAACCCCTGGCCCACTCTTTTATAAAGCCTAGGACTATCTGTCTAAGAATGGCACTGTTCACAATAGGCTGGGTCCTCCAACATTAATCAATGATCAGGTGAATTCCTCACATACATGGCCAGAGGCCAATCTGATCTGTGCAATCCCCCAATTGAGGCTCTCATATTGACAATAAAAACTACCCAGCAGAGTGGATAAAGGCACCTGTTGCCAAGTCTGACAACCTGAGTTCAATCCCTAGGACCCACAGTGAACAACTAACTCCCAAAAGTCCTCTGACCTCCACACACATCATAGCAAATGTATGCATCAGCACACACGCACACACACACACAATTATTTAATTAAAATGTAATAAAAAATTTGAATAGTACAGTGTAAAAAACCAGGAAATCTATGGTCCTGATCTAAACATTACTCAGAAGAATCAGATTCTGAGAATTAAGACATTTTGGAAATACCTTAACATATGCTTGATATAAGAAGAAGAACTTTAACTCTTCTAATTAATTCTGAAACGGGTTTTACAAAAATATGTAAGCAAGTGATAAAGTATAGTGGCATGGTTTAACTGGAAACTTTTTTCCTTTAAATAACCTGAGTATGGTGACACACACCTATAATCCCAACACTTGGGAGGGAGGCTGAGGCAGGAGAATTGAGAGTTCAAAGTCAGCCTGAACTACATATTGAGAGACTGAGTGAGACCTTGGAGTGAGAAGGAAAGAAACTGAGATCATTTTGCTTTAGATCTGACTATATACTAATTTTTAAAATTTCAACTACACCGAGTAAGCTAAAGAAGAGAAAGAATTTAAATACTACAACTATCCTGTTTGACAATACTCTATCAACAATGAAGATAAATTCTCATAAAGGTAATGCAAAATTTGTGTACACTGGCAAAAATCTATAGAAAAAAATGTATGTTATTTTGGAGGTTTCTCTTTTATTAACAAGACATTAAAAGTGTTTAAACAAGAAGACAAAGACAACATGTCTATATCCTCGGGAAATAAGTTAAAAATGAACTGGGAGGGGCTGGAGAGAAGACTCAGCAGTTAAGAGCACTGACTGTTCTTTCAGAGGACCCAGGTTCGATTCCCAGAAGGTATTACACTCATACACACATAAAATAAAAATAATAAATAAAATATATTTTTTAAAAATGAACTGGGAAAGTATTGAAGCATAACACTGAGGAAAAATCACCAGAAAAGCCAATATGATGATAAATAATAAGAACAGTCAGCAAACTGGCTCTCTACAGATGTAATAACTATCACAGGCAGAAAAACATTGCAACATTTTAATTCTGAACATGGTTATTTTATGAAATATGAACAATACATTTACACACATTATCAAGTGAGGCTATGCAAACAAAGCTAATTATAATCTATTTGACAAACACTGAAAGAAATTTTTCAAAGGAAAACTTGACCACTCTTAAAATGTAACTGCATCAGGGCCGGGCGTGGTGGCGCACGCCTTTAATCCCAGCACTTGGGGGGCAGAGGCAGGCAGATCTCTGTGAGCTCAAGGCCAGCCTGGTCTACATAGTGAGTTCCAGGACAGCTGGGGCTACAGGGAGACCCTGTCTCAAAAAAAGACCGAAAAAAAAAAAAAAGTAACTCCATCAATCTGAGCACACTTATACATGCATATATATAACTATAATGTATATAATGTGCATGTATGTATTTGATAGGAAAAAAACAAAGGTTTAGATATACTGACAGTTATGCAACTAACAAAGGCACTAAAACAGTGGAACAAAAAAATAGGCTAGGAAGGAATGGCTTAACGAGCTAATTTTTCCTTTAATTTATTTGAGGGGGGTGTTGTTTGGGATAGGGTCCCATATATAGGTCTCATGGCCTCAAATATGCTATTTGGCAAAAAAAAAAGAAAAGAAAAAGCCCTGAACTGATGATCCTCCTGCCTTTCACCTCCCAAGTGCTAGGATTACAGTCATATACCATGATTCCCAGTTTATGTGGTGCTCAGGATGGAACCCAGGGCTTCATGCATGCTAGGCAAGCATTCTAACAACTGAGCTACAGCCCCAGCCCAATTTTTCCTTTATTAAGTGATATCTAGATCTGATTAATTAGAACCTGTTATAAGCACTTTTCTTGGTGGTGGTGGTGACTGAAACCAGGTCCTTGCATACACTAGGCAAGTCCTGCACAGCTGATCTGGACCCTCAGCCATAAGCAGGCTCCTAATAGATATGGAGATGACCTGACCACCAGGAGAACTACACAGGATCTGCTTTAATCTTTTATCTGAGGAAGGAGACAGGAACTGAGGACAGGACTGCTACTTTTCATACAGTTTAGTGCACTATTTTTACATTTTAATCATGAAAATGAACTACTTGCTTAATTAAAATTTTAAATTCTTATTACAAAAGAATGTCACTTTGTAGATTTCTAAAAGTACTATCATGGATTCTCATTCCAAATTTATAACTACATCTGACTTATGTATTTACATATGTGAAATTATATATTTAAATGGCACTATAGTGAATTCATATTTATTGAAAGGATTAGACTAGCTACTTGTGTAAAAGATCTAGTATGGAGCCTAGTACAAAGGCAGATCCAATTCATGTTAGCTATTGTTGCTACCATTCCTTATGCGCACAGAAAGGGGCTCAACACAAGTATGAGATTTAAGACATATACGCATTCAACGATTACTGACTGAATTCATAAGTTCTACCAAATTTTTAAATAGATAACCCTCTTCTAAGACTGTCAAGTCAAAGGTAGACATCTAATTAATCTAATGAAATTAGAATAAAACTTAAACCTTATAATACATTTTAAAAAAAGAAAAAGCTGGGCGTGGTGACACACACCTTTAATCCTAGTACTCGGGAGGCAGAAGCAGGCAGATCTCTGTTTAAGGCCAGCCTGATCTATATAGTGGGTTCCAGGTCAGCTGCTGGGGCTACAGGGAGACTCTGTCTCAAAAGATCAAAAAGAAGAAAAAAAAAAACAAAAAAGAAAATCATGTTCGGATCTTATTATTTGTAACAACAGTTAACAGTAGCAGCAGCAATAGTGATTACAACATTTATTGCATGTTAATTTTACTTCTAATACTCTCCTATTTCTCTTTCATTTGAAATTTTTACTGTAAATATTACTTTCCAATATGGAAAGAGGACTGGCAAAATGGCTCAGCAGGTGAAAGCACTCATCTACAAGCCTAACAACCTGAGTTCAATTCCACCACAGGATGGAAGGAGAGGACTGACTCCTCCAAGTTGCTGTCTGACCTTCACATGCAAACTAGGACTTGTGCACAAGCGCGTGCGCACACACACACACACACACACACACACACACACACACAAGTAAATAAATAAATGTAAAAAAACATATGGAGGAGAGAGACAGGAGAAACCTTCCTTTGAGTTGTTGGCCAGGGTAGTCCAAGAGACTCCCAAAATTACACAGGCTATTGCCATAGCCCTGATTACCTCTCAGAACTTGAAGGTAAGATCCTATTGCTGAAGACAGGACACACTTCAGACACAGGATTTAGAGCAATGGAGCTGGAACTGACCTGGAAGCCACCTCCCCTGAAGGCTAGCACTCATAGGTTTTGGGGAGCACTACACAAGCTGGTAAGGGAGAACATCAATCAATGGTCCAACACCAGTTTCAAGGTCTAAAAATCACATCAATGATGAGCACAGCAAACAATATTGGTACAGTAGTGGCACTTTTATCTTGGGGGGAATCACAGCTACTTAATTGGACTTAAAGCCCACTCAATGGGAGGAAACTCAGGTGTGGTACTGTAAACCTAGCCAAATAAACATAGCTGGAGAGGTCAAAGATCTTAGAGAAAACCCCAAGGCTGTCACATCCCTAGATAAGTGTAATTTCTTATTGTGTGTGAAATATAGAGCCTTAATATTAGAAAGTGTGGGTCCTTGGACAGGTCTCACATCCACCCACCCAGGGCTCAGGGATCATTGTGGAAAAGAAGGCAGGAAAACAGTAAGAACCAGGGAGGAGGTGCATGACCATACAGAGCACCTGGGACTCTTCGCATATGAGGGACAACTGGGGATACTAACTTGACATGATAGGGAAGTTAACTAACTTGACATCAATGGGAAGGGGATATAA
>NW_008355472.1:1397958-1410166 GCF_000622305.1 Nannospalax galili | reverse complement strand
AGTATTTGACCACTCCTTGACCCTCAGATACGGGTGGGAAAAACAGCTGTTGAAACTAATTGAGTTCTTCTGTATAAAAAGGCAGAGCTAAAATAAACTGGGGCTGCAGTCTCTACTGACAGTCCTCCCAAGTATCTTTTCTGTCTCTTGTTTTTTCTTTCAATCCTCACTCCCCCTTTCAGGTACTGTCCGTCTTGGCCAGCTGGCACCGGCACGAGAGCTGTAAGACATTTGTCAAGGAGAGCTGCATACAGGGGCCTGGTACCAGCCCAAGAGAGAGATGTACATTTCAGGCAACAAAGCTGGAGGGAAGGGGATATAAAGATGATTAAGATGTTCTGTATGAAATACACAAAAATTCAATTAAAAAAATATGGGGGAGGAGCATTTTAGAATGCTATCACTCAGAAAGTAATCTTGATTATCACTTGGATGGTCTTAGAATCACCTAAGAGATGGTGAGGCTAACATCTGGATGTTAGGACATTTCTAGAAATGATTAACTCAGGGATGAAGACTGCTCATGTTATGTGGATGTCACAGTCTCATGGGTTGGGGGCTCAGATAGTATAAAATGGAGGAGGGGAGCCAGGTGAGCACCAGCATTCCCCCTTTTCAGCTTCTTGGTCTGCCACAATGTGAAGCACTCTACTCTGTCACACCCTCCCAGCCATAATGGACTAAACTCTGAAACTATGAGCCAAAGTCAATCTTTCCTCCTCTAAGTTGTCTATTTCAGGTATTTTTGGTCACAACAAAAGGCTAACTGATACATTGTTCAAAAATTTCCGAATTACATTGAATTAGTCCTTGTAGGGGGCAGAGGGGTGATGCTTATCTCATTGTTTTGAAACGGGCTTACTATGTAACCCTGTGCATAAGCATATATGTAGACTCAGAGGTTGACATCAGGTACCTTCCTCAATTGCTCTCTATCTTATATATCAAGGCAAGGTCACCTGAATCCTGAGCTCAAAGAGCTAGCCACCTTTATCCAAGGACCCCTCATCTTTGCCTCCAGAGTGCTGGGATTACAGTTGGGTTATCATGCCTACCCCACCACATTTACAGGGATTCTGAAGATCCAAACGCTTGTCCTCACCCTTACAAAGCATTTTATCCACTGAGTCATCTTCCTAGCTCGTGAAAATGTTTTTGAACATGGAAGAATATTCATTCTTAAAGATCCACAAATGACATAACAGCATAATTTTTCTTGTAATATTTAGCCATCAGAGCATAAATAGGGACTTAATTAAAATTAAAGACAGAAATTCTTAAATTTCCCTAAAAACAGCTCCATAATGTCCATTGAAAGCATACCACTCTATTAACAGGACTGTCATGATAACTAAACACCTGATTAGATAAATATGAAAACTAACTTTTCACAACCTTCAGAGAATGGGGCATGTAAAGGAAAGAATACTTTTGTGAAATGTATCCATTTTAAGTCATACCTATAAATACTTTGTAAACTGTAATTAATATTTTCTTGAAGATTCACTAACTTCTTTATAAGAAGATGAGCTATAAAGATATATTATAAAATAACTAAGCCTTACTTGAAGATTTAAATGGAAAAAAAAAAGAAATCAAAGGAAGATAGAATTGAGAAGAGAACACATGAGGATTCTCAGGTTCTCCTTGACAGACATTTCTGGCCTCAAGCCAAGAAGAGAGGCAGACTTGGAACAGGAACCTCCAGCTCCACTCTTACCTGTGCATACTCTCTTTCAATAGCAGCCTTCTTCTGACTGAATGTCCTAAAAATACAAACAAACAATCATTATCAAAATTATAACCTAAAAACTTCATGCAAATATATTAACACACTGTCAACTACTGGCTGGTACGATGTGTGGGGGAGAAAGAATTTTCTTCCTCTTTATGAGCTAAGAATACAGGAAACTGCTACCGACATGGTCTCTGCAGTTAGACAATCTACATTCAGAGTCCAGCCATACCATTTGCTGCACAACCTTAGACAAGTCACATGAATTTTTCTGTTGTACTTTCACCTTCATAAAATGGGATAACAGTACTCACTTCAGAGGGATTCTGTAACTTTAGGTATTTGAAAACTATAAAGTGCTTAAAAATAGTATCTAGCATACAATAAATCCTACATAAATGTTAGCTACAATTACAAGAATAGCTATTACGTGTTATGTAAAAATGTGGGCTGGTGAGATTGCCACCAAGCCTGATGACCTTAGTTTGGTCTCTGGCACTGATATGGTAGAGGGATAGAACCAACTCCTAAAAGTTGTCCTCTAACCTCCACATGAATGCCATGACACTCATGGGCCCACACACATACACATGAATGAATGAATGAATGAATGAATGAATAAATCAATCAAATAAATAAACAATACAATACAATACAATATAATGTTTACCCACTCTAACAATCAGCATAGTTCAAGGAACTAAAAAAAATTTTTGATCACCTGCTCCTCAATAAGAAAAATCAACAAATCATTTCCTTTATTCCAGTTTTTCACAGGAGTTACAGTACAAAGCACAAGGTCACTAAAAGCTGTAACATACTTTCTATATATCTATTATTTCAGAATTTATTGTTCATATTCTTCGTATTTTAACACTTATGGCTGGGCACAACAGTATATGCCTACATCCCAACTACTCAGGAGGCTGAGGCTGAGGCAGGAGAACTGCTTGAGCCCATATGTTCAGGATTTGCCTAGGCAACATAGCAATATCCCTGTCTCTTAAATAAGAGTAAGTAGAAAGGGGGAGGACCACTAGGACAAGACAAAAGACAAGAAGCCAAAATTATCATTTGAAATTTAATCAAGTTAAGCAATATGACTGTTGATTTAAAAATTCAACTACTCGGGCCAGGTGTGGTGGCACACGCCTGTAGTCCCAGCACTTGGGAGGCAGAGGCAGGAGGATCTCTGTGAGTTCAAGGCTACCCTGGTCTCCATAGTGAATCCAGGATAGCTGGGGCTACAGGAAGACCCTGTCTCAAAAAAGACAGGAAAAAAAAAATTTCAACTACTCAATATCTTTCATTTTTTAGTGAATAAGTAGTTATTAACGTTAAAAATAACAAAAGGAAAAACTCTCACTTTAAACATTAAGATTCACTAATATTAACAATACTTTAAAGGGCAAATAATTCCTATGAATTTGAGGATAGACTACATAGTGAGTCCCAGGCCAGCCTGGGCTATAGAATAACACTGTCTTTAAAAAAATCAAATGGCCAATAATAATATAAACAAGATTCTATGCAATGAATATTCTAGGGCAAGGGAAATGGCTCAGTTGGTGAAGTACTTGCTATGCTAGTAATGAACTGAGTTCAGAGCCCCTGAACCCATCTAACAGCTGGATGCAACAGCACACAAGCCACTTGTAATCCCAGTATGCCCCAACTGGGAAACAGGAGGCAAAGATAGGAAAATCACCAAAAGTTTGTGGGCCAGCTAGCCTGGCATACACAGCAGTGACCAAGAGAGATGCTGTCTCAAACAAGGTATAAAGGAAGGACCAACACGTGAAGTTCTTTGACAAGTGACTTGGCATATGTGCACCCACAGTATCACATACACAGACTGACTGACTGACTAATCTCCAGTGCATTCAAAAGCTAAGCAACAGGATTAAGAACTGTCGTATGAAATGTACAAAAGCTGAATAAAAAAAAAATTTTAAAGTTAAGCAACAGGGAAAGATTCTAGGAAGATGGTCTATGAAGAATCTCCAGGAATCTGTCACCAACCTAGACAGCAATGGCACTGGCAGAGGCAATCTCATGTAACCATTTTGAAACCATGGAGTCAATAGAGGGCATGTGACTTCCAGGGCAGGCTTGGATAATAAACATTCAGTTTTAAATCTTAGCACAGTAGGAGCCACCAACCTCAAACCCTAAGACTTTGGCAGGCAGCCATGTGTATGTTCCTGAAGCAGCTTATAAATGGCAACCAGAGCCAGGATGAGCAAAAATGAACCCTGTTGAGCTCTGATCACAGAATGATGCTTCTGATCATAGAAGTCCAGACAAAGAAGGGCCAACCATTGTTGCTGACCTCCCGCACACTGGTATGAGTTCCTCTTCCTCTGGCCGAAGAGACTTCCAGAGAATTTAAAAGACTGGTGGGTTTTCTTTCTTCATTCCTCTTTTTCCCCTGTTGGGAGCTAGACATTAAAGGAGAACACATTCAGAGCAACTGTTGGGGCTAGAGAAATGGGTTTGTGTTTAAGAGCACTGGCTGCTCTTGCAGAGGACCAGGGTTTGATTCCCAGCATCCACATGGTGGCTAACAACTGTCTGTAACCCCAGATCCAGGGGATCTGATGCCTTCTTGTGGCCTCCGTGGGCAGTGTACACATGTGGTGCACTTACATACACGCAAGCAAAACATTTATACACAAAAAAAATTTTTTTTAGTAAAAGTGACTGTATATACAGGAAGAATCAGGAAGTCACTGAACATGACCAGGAGAAGGTACAGATTCAGAAAAGACTTAAAGACCTTATGTTAACATCACAGGCTAATCCTAGGCACAGACAGCTCTGACAATCAATCAATCTAGACAGGAACTCTGGAGAAGAAGGAAAATCTGATTTGTAGAATTACCACATTATTACATCCAAATGCTCAGTTTTCTACAAAATCACCAGTCTTACAAAAATACAGAGTAGTATGACCCAATAAGGGGAAAAATATAAATAAACACAAATTAGATCTGATAGATCTACTAGACAAAGACTTTAAAACTGTAGCCTTAAAGATGCTCAACAAATTAAAAGATTACATGGAAAAAGTAAATTAAATGTGATCAAAGTAAAACATCAAATGCAGGGAAAAATGAGAAATTTACAGCTAGAAATGTTTGCATTACAAAAGAAGAAAGAGAGGCAGACATGATGGCATACACCTTTAATCCCAACATTCAGAAGGCAGAGGCAAGTGCATCTCTATGAGTTTGAAGCCAGGTTGGTTTACATAGTGAGTTCTGCCAGGACTAAATAGTGAGACCCTGTCTCTAAATATATAGAGAGATAGATATAGATAGATATAGATATATAGATATAGATATAGACAGACAGATCATTATATATTATCTACCTACCTACCTACCTATGAATGAAAGAGCCAGGCATGATAGCACATTCCAGTAATCCTTGCACTTAGAAGTCTGATGTGGAAACAAAACTGAAAGTTCAAGGCCAGTCTGGGTTATATACAAAGAACATGCCCCTTCTCCAACACACCTATTCAAAAGTAAAAAGCATGTTGGCCGGGCATGGTGGCACACGCCTTTAATCCCAGCACTCGGGAGGCAGAGGCAGACAGATCTTGTGAGTTCAAGGCCAGCCTGGTCTACATAGTGAGTTCCAGGACAGCTGGGGCTACAGGGAGACCCTGTCTCAAAAAGACAAAAAAAAAAAAAAAAAAAAAAAAAAAAAAACCAAAAAAAAAAAAAAAAAAAAAAAAAAAAAAAAGAGACCTAGAAAAAAGAACAAACTGTTGGGAAGATGGCTCAATCAATAAAGTGTTTACCATACAAGCATGAAAACCTTAGTTTAGATCCCCACCACCATGTAAAAGAGCCAGGCACAGTTGTGCACTTGCTTGTGACCCCAACACCAGAGAAACAGAGATAATATTCCTTGGGCTTACTGGAGAGCTAATTAAAATCAGTGAGCCCAACGTTCAGTGAGAGACCCTGTCTCAAAAAAATAATGTGGAAGGACTGGAGAGAGCACTCAGTGGTTAAGAGCACTTGCTGCTCTTGTAGAGCACCCATGTTTGGTTCCCAGCACTCACATGGCAGATCACAACCCTCCATAACTCCAATTTCAGGGAATCTGATGCCCTATTCTGATTTCTATGAATACCACATGTATGTGATATACATACATACATGCAGGCAAAACACTCCTACACTTGAAATACATATAAAATTTTAATTTAAAAAACAGTAATGGAAGCTTTCTTGGGCCATGGGATTATAGGCTTTTGTTTTCTTCTCTTGCTTTTTCTTTCTATAATTTCTGATATTCAATAAGAATTTGCATTAAGTTTGAAGGAAAATAAAGTTATTTTAAAAAATAAGTACACATTCATAAACATAGGAAGACAACTTTTGAGACCATGTTTTTCTAAAACTGAATTAGAAATGATTATGACTAGTGCTACCAGATCTGTTATCTCCCCACTCAGTACAAACACCCAAGCAAAGGAAGCTAACAAAAGTGAACTGTATCATAGTGTCACCATTAAAAACATCTGGAAAATCTGTCAATAGGTTTTATAAGAAGTAGGAATTTTTCCAAAGGGCCAGTGGCCCCTTGGGTCATGGCCCTCTTTCACCCTTTAAACTGCTTCATTTTAGTCGATAATAAACTATCTCTACACTAAAGAAAAGGTAGTGTTTTTCATATTCTACAAAAGAGAAAGCAAATATTTAAATTATGTGTTACCCTTTTAAGCTTAAATATAACTCAAGCTAATAAGGACAACTTGAGCCAGGTGGGATGTGCCAAGCCTGACAACCTGAATTCACTTCCCAGAACCCATATGGTGGAAGGATAGACTTGCACAAGTTATCCTCTCACCTCCACACTCACACCATGGTACAGTGTACGTACACACACACACACACACACACACACACACACACACAAATAAATACATGTTTAAACATTGTTTAAGGAGAGTCATGTGAAGTCTGAGCATAAAGAAACTATGTCTATTATTCTGAAATTGCACATCAACTAATTTAAATATTCCATGGTATTTTTAGTTGTTGTTAGCTACATGTCTACCAACTAGCTTTCTCTTCCAAAGAAAGAAAACAACTAACAGTATAACTATAACAGAAATTAAAATAACAAATATTTGGAAATTTATTCAATATAGTTCACCAGATGTAAAAAGAACATAGGGGGGAAAACCCACTGTAGGTATACCTTGGGCCTACGTATCCAACTTTTGTTAAGTGAAAATCCCGTAACATAATTAATCAACCTGAAGTAACAAGCCAGTGGCATTTAGTGCATTCACAGTGCTGTACAATCACCTCTCTCTGATTTCAAAATTATTCATCACCCTAGAACATGTTGTACCTATTCTTTCCTCTTTCATCCCCTGGTAACCACTAATGTAATTTTCTGTTTCCACAAATTTGCTTATTCTGGATAATCATTTGAAAGGAATAAGACAAAATGAGATCTTTGTATCCAGCTTCTTTCAGTTATCTTACTTTTTTAAAATTATGTGTATGTGCGTATAGGTACACATGCACATGCATGTGTCCCTGTGGAGGTCAAAGGACAACCTCAGGGGTTATTCTCAGGAAGTCCATCTACATACTTAGGTTTTTTTGGGTTTTGTTTATTTGGTTTTTTGGAACTGTGTTTATTATTCTGAAATTGCACACAACTAATTTAAATATTCCATGGTATTTTTAGTTGTTGTTAGTTACATGTCTTCCTCACTAACCTTAATCATTTCTTAGCTTTTCATCTAAAGTGAAACACATGCAACTTTTCTTTTAACTGGCTAATTTCAATATTGTTGTGTCTCAGGGAATAGGGGTCCCAAGGAAAAGAAGACTGTCCTGGCATCAGCTGGTCAGTAGAGCAATCAAAATACAACATGTATTAATTCTTCACTTTATGTGGGTATAGTTCATGGTACCCCCAATATTAAGATTAAAGATCAACAATTACAGAGCATGATATACAACTAATTTAAAAGTGTAAAATATTTCAAGAATTACCAAATTGTGACTGAGCATATTGGTGCACGCCTTTAATTCCAGCAGTTGGGAGGCAGAGGCAGGCAGATCTCTGTGAGTTCGAGGCCAGCATGGTCTATGTAGTGAGTTCCCGGGTAGCTTGTGACGACGGGGAGGGACTAACTTAAAAAGAAAAAAAAAAAAAAAACTTACCAAAATGTGACCTGGGTGGGGATATAAAGTGAACACAAGCCACTGGAAAAAAAAAATGGCACCAGCAGATTTATTCAAAGCAGGCTGCCACAAACTATTAATTTACTTTTTACCTTATTATATCTTATTTTAATTTTTGAAATGGAATCTCGCTATGCTTGCCCAGGTTGGTCTTGAACGCCAAGACTCAGACTACCCCAAAGTAAATGGGACTACAGGCATGCAGTACCACGTCTAGCCTCAAATATTCAGTCTGTAAATTCTTTTTTAATGCAGTGCTCTGAAGCACAAGAAAATGAGGCCCATCTACATAAAGGATAAGACATGAACCTTGCTTTCAAAGGATTCACTAATGGAAGGTTAAACAGATGCTGCCAAGACCCACAAGCACTACAGTCACAGGAGGAGAAGCAGGAAGTACTTGTTTCTTACGAAGTAGAGTCCCTTGAGCAAGTTCATTTTCCTGACTATGCTTCAGTTCACTATCAATACACCAAGAAGATAAAGCAGCGTAGTGGCTCATGACTGTCTACAATCACAGCACTGCGGAGACTAAGGCAGTAGTATTTTGAGTTCAAAGCTAGTCTGAGCTACATAGTGAGTTCTGGGTCAGTCTAGACTATGAAAAGAAACCCTGCCTAAACAAACAGAGAAAGAGAGACATTCACAGAAAGAGAAATTGATTACCTCATAGAATTATAAAGATTAAACAAGTACATACTTTTAAAGCACTTGGAACAAAGAGCACATATAAATGCTATGAATTATGTTATTAAATAACTGAAAATGTCATATTCCACAGTTTATGTTATGAAGTTTAATCTAGTTTTAACACTGTGACTAACTGAATATGCAAAGCACACACACACACACACACACACACACACACACAAAACTAAGTACTACAGTCTTTTTAAGAGATTTTATTTTTATTTATGTGTCTATACGTGCCACGTGTGCATGTATGAGTGCCTGTAGAGGCCAGAAGAAAGCACTGAATTCCCTGGAGTTGGAATTACAGGCAACTGTGAGCGGCCCAACATGAGTGCTGGGAATTGAATTCAGGTCCTTTGGACAAGTAGGAAGCACTTTTAACCACTGAGCCATCTCTCTAGTCTCCTAAGTACTAGCCTTAAATGATAAGAGAGAAACCATATCTTCCTCTTCTTAGAAACCAGTCAAAAGTAACAGAAAATTAAAAAAAAAAACAAAAACACCCAAATATATCAATGTAAAGTCAAGCATGTGGTTCAGGCTTCCATCCCAGCACCAGGAGGCTGAGGAAAAGCATTGCCACAAGTCTGAGGTCAACTTGGGCTACATCTACAGACTGTCTTAAAAAATGAAACATAAGAGCCAGGCGTGGTAGCTCATGCCTTTAATCCCAGCACTCAGGAGGCAGAGAAAGGTGGATTTTTTTTTGAGACTGAGGCCAGCCTGGTCTACAGTTAAGTTCCAGGTCAGCTGGGGGTACAGGGAGACCCTGTCTCAAAAAAGTCAGAAAGAAAGGAAGGGAGGGAAGCAGAGATCTCCAATGAAACCAGAAGATACATGACATCTAAATGTCTGCCAGAAGGAAAGACAACCTGGATAACAAAGGAAAGATAAGACATGAGGCTTCAAGCCTCAAATGGAGACGGGCTAATTTCTTCACAGCAGTTTCTTGGGTATAAAACTTAAATCAACACTTGAAACTACAACAGGGCTATGGGCTGTAGAGGGCACTTCTCTATTCATATTTTGAAGAAGTAAAAGAGACAGAACTAAATTAGAAATCACATCAACAAGCCTTTTTGGCAGCAAGTGGACTGCTGGTGTAGCAAAAAGACAGTTAAAGCCTGGACTGCCGGCGGGCATGTCTCACACAGTCGGAGGTGAAATCAAACTTTTTGAGAGAGAGAAAGAAACAGAGTCTATATGTGCATAAGGCTGGCCTGGAACTCACTATGTACTCCAGGCTGGCCTTGAAATCACAATCCTTATAACAGCCTCCCAAACACTAGGATGCATCATGTCCAGCTGAAATAAAAAACTTTTTCAAACTCATACATGCAGACCTGCTCATAAAGAAAATGACTATAAACTTGGAAAGCAGTTGCTACAGTGGACTAGCAACATCTGGTATCCTAAAAAGTGCTATGGGAGAAAAACAGCCTCATTCAAAAAGGAACAACCAAAAATGAGGAAGGAACATAAATAGGACATTTTAAAGAAGGGGGAAAAAGCAGAAGAAAAATATGCTCACTGCCTTGGTATGGTGGTGCACAGCACACCTGTAATCCCAACACTCAGGCAGCAGAGGCAGAAAGCTTCAAACCTAGGCTGCGGAGAGACCGCATCTCAAAACAAAACTAAAAATAACAACAGTGAGCATGATGACACATATCTTTTAAAATCTCAGCATGTCTTTAATCCCAGAGGCAGACAGGTAGATTTCTGTGAGTTCCAGGCCAGTCAGGGCTTCACAACGAGACCTTGTCTCAAATAAAACATAGCCAAGGAATATTCATGAGAGAAATGCTGCCATGGAGAAAACAGAATATGTCATCAAATATTTCAAATGATTTTTCAAAATTAGTGATACAAATACTACTTCCAAACAGAATTATAGAATGTCAAACCACAAGAGAACAGCAGTGAAATCTCTCTTTTGCTTAGTTTGGGTAAGAGTTTCTCTATTTGCCCCTGCCTTCTTCCTGCCCTTAAGGGGAAGCTCCAGTCATCCACCATTTTGGGCTTCTCAAATGCAGCCTTCAACATGCTAAGGAAGTTTCCTTCTATTCTCAGTCTTAGTGGGGTGTACAGCATGTTCTTTGCATGCAGGAAAGCCTAGGTTCAGGTCTTAGCATGTATGCAAACATACCCATGTAGGGTAAGCTTCAATAGGAAAGGTATAATTTTTACTTTTTTTCAAAAAATTTAGATGTGTGTGTTTGTGTGAATGTATTCATGGGCAGTAATCCCCCTCTAGTACCCTTGGAGCCTAGAAGAGGGTGTCAGATCCCTGGAGCTGGAGTTACATACAGATGGTTGTAAGCTCCCCACATGCATGCTGGGAACAGAACTCTAGTCCTTTGCAAGAACAGTTAAGTGTCCTTAACGGTTGAGCAATCTTAACTTTTTTTTTCTTTTTTTAGACACAGTCTTATTCTCTAATTCAAACTAGCCTAGAACTCACTGTGTAGCCCAATCCTCCTGCATCTGACACCTGAGGACTGCATGCCTCGTCTCCTGAATCTTTTTATTACTCAAGAGTGATAGGTTATGTCAAAACCCTTTTTTCAGTCTCTACCAAAATATTTGAGTTTTTCTCTTTGTTTTATTAATGTAGCAATTTTGTCAATTGGTTTTCTTAGTCTGAACCACCTTTGTATTTATGGGATAAGCCTCACTTGTTCAGAGTCCTTGTCCTTTTAATGTGTTTCGGGGGTTAGATTACTGGTACAGTGTTTTGTTAAGAATTTCTGTGTCTATATTCATAAGGGATATGTCTATATTTTCTTCTGATACTTTAGTTAGACTTTAGTATCAGGATAACGGCTTCATAGAACATGTTAGGAAGTATTCCTTCTTTTCATTTTTCAGAAAAGTTTGAATACGATTGGTGTTCACTCTTCATTAAATAATAGAATTCACCTTAGACCTGTTGGCTAAGAGTTCTTTGTTGGGATATTTTTTTGGATACTGATTCAGCCTCCTCATTTGTTCACAGGGCTGTTGAGAATTTCTATTTCTTCTGTTGTGATCTGTGTGCTTCTAGGAATTTAGCCATTACACCTAAACCATCTAACATATTGGAGAACACTACTCTTAGGATTCATTTACAGTCCTACAAATTCTTGTCAGGCAAGAATTATCTGATTTTAGTTATCCAAATCTCTCTTTTGCTTAGTTTGGATAAGAGTTTCTCTATTTGATCATTTTTTTTAATTTTATTATTTTTATTTTATGTGTATGAGTGTATTTCTTGCATGTATGTGAGTGCACCCATGCCGTGCAATGCTGCGGAGGTCAGAAGAGGGCTTCGGATTCCCCTGGAACTAGAGTTAAAGACGGTTCGTAGCCACCATGGGGGTACTGGGAATTGAACCCAGGTCTTCTGCAAGAGCAGTCAGTGCACTTAACCACTGAGCTATCTCTCCAGCCCCAATAATCTTTTTTAAAATAAATATATTCTATTATTTTTGTTTCATGTGTATGTGTGTATTGCCTGCATGTAGGTAAGTGCACCCATGTTGTGTAATGCCCGAGGAGGACACAAGAGACT
>NW_008355472.1:1383215-1397815 GCF_000622305.1 Nannospalax galili | reverse complement strand
TTTTACTAAGTCTCCTGTTTTTCTATTCTCTATCCCATTTGCTCCTGATCTAAACCTTACTTTTTTTTCTTGCTTCTCTAGCTCTGAGTTTAGATTGCTTTTTTTTTTTTTTTGGAGACAGGGTCTCCCTGTAAAACCAGCTGACCTGGAACTCACTATGTAGACCAGGCTGGTCTTGGAACTCACAGAGATCCACCTGCCTCTGCCTCTCAGGTGCTGGGATTAAAGGCGTGCACTACCATACCCAGCATGAGCTTTCTCCTTCACAGACATTTATAGCTATAAATTTCCCCTTCAACTCAAGCTTCATAGCATATGATAAATTTTAGTACGTTGTATTTTCATTTTTCTCAAAGTATCCTGAAGTTTCTCCATTAATTCTTTCTTTAATTCACTAGTTCTTTAAGAGTATGTTGTCATTTAGGGGCTGGAGAGATGGCTCAGTGGTTAAAAGTACTGGCTACTCTTGCAGAAAACCCAGGTTCGAATCCCAGCACCCATACAGCAGCTAACAACCATCCATAACTCCAATTCCAGGGGATATGACGCCCTTCTCTGTCCTCTATGGGCATTGCATGACATGGGTGCACTTATATACATGCAGGCAATACACTCATACACATAAAATAAAACTAAATTAAAAAAAAAATTTTTTTGAGTCCATGTGTTAGCCAGGGCTGGTAGTAACAGGGCAATAATTCCATCTACTTAGGAGGTGGAGGCAGGAGGATAGCAAATGCAAGGTCTGCTTAGGCTACAGAGTGAATTAATGGCAACTTAGGGAAACCCAGTTTCAAAATAAAAACTAGAAGGAGGACTGGGACATAACTCCATAATTCAGCAATACAGTGCTTGTGTAGACCTAGGTTCAAACCCTAGTATCAAAAACATTTCTTTAACTTTTGTGCCTAAATGACATTATACAAATATGATAATGCCCTGGCACAAGCTTATAATCCCAGCACTAAGGATGCTGGGGCAGGAAGATTGTAAGTTGAACCTTACCTGCTTAGCAAAACCCTGTCTTCTTCAGTGGTAAAGCCACTGGTGAACTGTCCATGTTCCAGCAAGCAACCTTCTACCCATGGTTATGTAAACAACCCTGACTGAATTCAGTGGGTTAAAAAAAAAGTCATGAAAAGTAGGACAGAGAATAGTTGGGAAGAAATGGTTCAAGGAAAAGGGAGGGAATGAGACAGAACAGGGGAACAGGGGGTATAATCACAACACATTGTGTGTGTGTGTGTGTGTGTGTGTGTGTGTGTGATATTGTTCAAAAATTTAAAATTAAAAAAAAATCAAGATGATGATAATAGAATGGAAAATTTTTTTTAAAAATCAAGTATCTAATAAGGGATAAGGGTCTTTTTTTCTGAGATAGGATATCATATGATCTAAACTAGCCTGGAATGCACTATGTAACAGAGGATGACTTTGAACTTCTGATCTTCCTACTTCCACTTATAGGGATTATAGGTGTGTGCCAACATACTCAGCTTGAGAATTATCTTTTAAATGCTGCATCTGCAATAGCATCAAAAATAACATATTTATGAATATTTTTTAGTATTTGTGTGTGTGTGTGTGTGTGTGTGTGTGTGTGTGCGTGTGTGTTATCATTTGGCCTGCATGTGGAGGTCAGCTAACTCCTTCCACCATGTGGGTCCCCCAGGAATCAAACTCAAATAGTCAGGCTTTATTGTCAAGCACCTGTACTCCCTGAGCCATAAAAAAATTGAAGTACAAGCTGTGGACTGAAAACACTGCAAAGGTAAATTAAAGAAGACCTTAAAAAAAAAAATCTGAGAAGTATAACATGTTCATGGACTCTATATTTTTAAATTATCAAAATGGCAATTTTCCCCCAAAATATACTACAGATTCAATGCAATCCCAATCAAAATTCTTTCAAGCTTTTTGAAGAAATCAACAATGCTATAAAACACATATTGAAAAGCAAAACATCTAGAATATCAGAAACAATTTTGAAAAAGAAGTACAAAATTGGAAACTGGGACTGGAAAACTGGCTCAGCAATTAAAATAGTAGCTCTTGCAGAAAACCTGGGTTCGATTTCCAGCACTCACATGCTAGCAAACAACCATCCATAACTTCAGTTCCAGGGGATCCGATGCCCTCTCTGTCCTCCATGGGCATTGCATGACACAGGTGCATTTACATACAAGCAGACAAAACACTCATACACATCAAAGAAAAATTAATGAGTTGTTTAAAATGCAAAACCTTGTGTTATTAAACCCTTAAGCAGCTCCTAAGAACCTGAAAGTCACACTTTCCAACTGAGTGCAGGGCTCATCTTAAATGCAGGCTGAAATACAGATGCCAGTGGCTATCAGTGTAATTCCAGTCCAGCTCACTTTGCCTGATGCTTGGTATTAGTGAGAAACTATGTACACTTTACACCTGCTGCAATTAAATAGCACACAAGGTAATATCATGTTACTCTGCTGCTACCAAAGGAAAAAGATAGATAAAAAAAAATAGTACAGTAAGGCATGGTGGCACATCCCTGTAATCCCAGTACTGTTAGGGGTGAAGGTATGAGAATCAGGAGCTCAATGCCAGTCTCAGCTACAAAGGAATTTCAAGGCCAGTCTCCAATCCTGTCTCAAAGAGGAAAGCAGATCTTTATGAGTTCAAGGCCAGCATGGTTTACATAGTGACTCCCAGGCCAACCAGGGCTCCATAGTGAGACCTTGTCTCAAAATAAATAATAATAATAATAATAATAATAATAAATTAATTTAAAGCAAGAGAGGTAGAAAACTCAGTAGTGCAACTCTAAATTGAAAACTATTATAGTTCATATATTAAACAGAATAAAGCCAAGCATAGTAGTATATGCCTGAACTCCCAGGGAAGCTGAGACAGGAGCAAGTTCAAGGGCAGTCTGGGGTACATAGGAAGTACCAGACCACCCAGGACTAAATGGCAAGACCATGTCTCAAGAAAAGAAAACAATAAATAAAGCCACATCCACAAAATTCATTCACAGCAACACAGAGACTAATAACTGATTAAATAAGCAAGTAGTTACTTTGTCTTGGCCATGACTTTAATGGGATATCTTCTTTTTTTTCGGTCTTTTTGAGACAGGGTCTTCTTGTAGCTCCAGCTGTCCTGGAACTTACTATGTAGACCAGGCTGGCCTTGAACTCACAGAGAGCCACCTGCCTCTGCCTCTGCCTCCCAAGTGCTGGGACTACAGGCGTGTGCCACCACGCCAATGGGATATCTCCTAAAACATCATTGATATGTAAAATATATATATATATATATATATATTATTCTTAAATATCTTATAGTACCCCCTGACTTTTCATTGCTATTCTCTTATTTTATTTAATCAGTAGGGGTTTTTGGTTTTTATGAGATAGTATCTCCCTATGGAGTCCAGTTGGCCTGGAAATTCAACACTCCCTGACTTAATCTCTTATATGCTAAGATTACAGGTATGTGCCATCATGCCAGCTCATGTACTTTTTTAAAAGCATACTTGGGGTGTGTGTGTGTGTGTGTGTGTGTGTGTGTGTGTGTGTGTGTGTGTACATGAACACAAAGGCCTGTGAATGTTTAATGTTTTCTCTTTTCTAACAAATTCATTAAGCCACATGGGATAGTGCACATTTTGTAATCTCAGCATTCAGGAGAAACAGTAGAAGAATTTTGAATTTGAGGCTGGCCTGGGCTACAGTGAATTCAAGGTGCACCTGGACAATAAAGCAAGATTCTGTCTCAAACAGGAAAACCTATAAATTTCTTTTTGAGTCATACCATACGTGAATATAGGGGAGTGGAGGGGAGGGGTGTGTGAATGTTAGGAAGCAAACTCAGGGTCTTATACACAGTAGGTACATGTTCCCCAAGTGAGCTACACCTAGCCCTATGCCCTCTAAGGTTTCCTATACACAGAATTCATTGTCATTCTGTGATATTTAGTAATTTTCATAACTACTTCTACTTTAATCATTTAGCAGTGGTTTTGTTTGGCTTTAGTCTCCAAACACAAGCAGGGAGATAGGAGGAAAGCTTTACCAGCTAATTGTGAAAATTTTCAAGCATGTAACAAAGAATTTTGCAGTTGACACCCATATAGCCACCAATGAGATTCTGCCACAGCATTTTCTTACACTTGCTTTATCACATATCTACTTATCCTTCTTTCTAACCATCATTCACCCATTTTATTTTTGGTGCAAACTGTAACAAATTAGTGCAGACACTAATTAAAACACTTGCCCATAAATCCTTCAGCATGAGGTCCAATATTTTCTTAGTCTATTATATAAAACTGCATACAACTAAGTATACAAATAGAATATGTGACGTGCGACAATCATATGCACCTATGTAACCCCAAAACCTATCAAAATATAGCATGAAAACATCCCAGAAAGTTCATGACACTTCCAAGTCCCATCCTTAACCTCTAAAGGAAACCACGGTACTTTTTTTCTTTTTCAGATAGTCCTAATAAATAAATATTTTTTAGAAAATAATTTGGGGGTAGATGCTGAAGAGATGACTCAGCAGTTAAGAGCACTTGCTGCTCTTGCAGAGGACCTGGGTTGAGTCCCCAGCACTCACAAGGTGATTTACAATGACATATAACTTTACTTCCAGGGATTCTAATGCCCTCTTCTGGCTTCTGCAGGCACCAGCATGCACATGGTACACATACAAACATGCAGGCAAACATCCACAGCCATAAAATAAAAATGACAAATAAATGTTTTTTCTTTAATTAGTTTTGAGGCCAGTGAGATGGATCAGCAGGTAAGGGTACTTGTAGTCAAGACTGACCACTTGGGTTTGATCGTCAGGCCCCACATGATGGCAGAAGAGAACCAACTCCCACATGCTGTCATCTGATCTCCACACAAACATGCACACACCAAACTCAAAAAAAAAAAAAAAAAAAAAAAAGTGAGGCTGGGAAGATGGCTCAGCAGTTAAAATGCTTACCAAGCAAGCATGAGGACCAGAGTTCAGATCTCCAGAAACCCACATAAATGTGGATGACCAGGGCAGCCCCCCTGTAATTCTAGTCACAGAGGGCAGAGAGAGGATCCCCACAGCAAGCTAGCTTGCAAGACTACTTATATCAGCAAGTTCTGGGTTTGACTGGGAGACCCTACCTCAATGAATAAGGTGGAAGAGCAATCAAGGATTCTTCCCAACATTAACCTTGGGATCTCTCTCTCTCTCTCTCTCTCTAACTCCCTCCCTCCCTCCACCCGTCCCTCTCCTTCTCTCTCTCTCTCTCTCTCTCTCTCTCTCACACACACACACACTCACTCACACACACACACACACACAAATATACACCAAAAATGGGAAAAGAAAAATAAGTAAATATAATTTAAAATTTTTTCAACCAATAAATAACTTCATTAGCCAAATATGATAGCACATCTGCACACTTGGGAGCAGAAGCAGGAGTGAGACCCTCTCTCCAATAAAAGAACAAAGAAAAAGGAAAACACATAAAATAATTTCACAAGTACTAATTAGATGTCAAAAGTGACATTTCAGCAATAATTGCTATAAACATTTATGGTGTCTGTTATGTTTAATAAACATGCTTTAATAAAGCATTTACCAATACTACCAAATAAATGATTTTTAATTTTGATAGTAGGTAATATTCTCACAGTTTAAAATTCAAGACATACAGAAAAGAATATACAATAAAGGTTGCCCACTGCCCCCATCTTCTAGCCACCAGAAAGGAAAAACACCACAAAAATATAATCCAGAGGACATATATACTCCAATTATTTCCTTGGGACCACAGATATGGTAACACTTTTTCATAATACCAAAAATAACATTTTCTTTTGAACTGGGATTATTTTATTTCAAAGTTCACGAGACAAAAAAAAAAAACCATCTGGAAGACAAGATTCATACATAAATGTCAAAAAGGAGATAAAAATGAAACATTAAAATAAAATATGCCCTGGGGCTGGAAAGACGGCTCAGTGGTTAAGAACACTGGCTGTTCTTGCAGAAGACCCAGGTTCGAATCCCAGCACCCACATGACAGCTAACAACTGTCTGTAACTCTGGACTCTTCTGTCCTCTGCGGGCATTGCACAACACGGGTGCACTTACCTACATATAGGCAATACACACATACGCATAAAATTTTTAAAAAAGTTTTTAAATTAAAAACAAAATATGCCCAAGCAACATACTGAAACAAAATAAATAATATCAGCTATGTGTCTACCAGTGAGTCCTGCCCAATCCATGACAAAAAAAAATCTGCAGCAGTGGAACAAAGGACAAAGATACAAGTTTCTGTTCTTAGTTGCCATAGTAGTCACTGAAACAAGCTTCTGCCTATGCATCAGGTCATCCTGAAGACTGACATCAACAGCACACAATGACAACTGTGGGATTTCAAAGATTTGTTAAGGGCAAACATCAACTTGCCATCATAGACCTCCTCAGGTAAAAAGCTTCACACTTTATCCTTCAAGACTGAACTGCCAAGCCTCTGTGAGTGAAGGGGAAATGATTCAGAAAGGGATGGTTCTAGCTCTTAGTTTTCTTTCCTGGCTTTCTATCTACTTTCTACTTCACTAATGTCTCACCTAAAGTCAATAAAATAAACCTGCCTGCAGGACTCTTAAATCACTTCTCCAAACTATCAGATAACCAAAAGTGACAAAAAAAATGTAACTACTCCTAAGGCCGCTAATAAGGTTACTGTGGCAAAAACAAAACTCTCCTGCTAACCTAAGATACTGAATTTAAAAGGAGTTGGGAGAAGACACAAATACTTTATATGGAGTCCATAATTCACAACCTGTTTGGGACAAGTAGAATTCTAGCAATATCCCTTCTACTCTAACCCCAATAAATTAATACTTTTATGGGCATCAATAACAGTAAATTGGAAATGGACCCCTGTGGCCCATTTGCCAAACTGGCCAAAACAGTTATACAGCAAAAGCCCTATTACTGTCACCATTACCTTATTTCTTGGCAGAGACCCACATCTAAGAAGATAATCACATTCTCAGCCTCCTGTGCAGCAAGACATGCATGGGCGTGTGAACCAAATTTGGCCAATGAGATATCAGAGAAAGTCTACTGGGATACTCTGTTTAAAAACTATCTTCCTGAGTGGAAGGAAAAAAGGAAGGACAGGAAAGGAGTGGAGATGACTGCATCAACTACATAAGGAGAAATTGTCCTTTTTTTTATTCTACTTAATATTGGTAATGAAAAAATGGCAGGAGCTGCAAAAGTCATCCAGCCATGATGAAAAGAATCATTACCTACTTACACAGAGAAAGATGTGAGGCACACAGGACCACAGTTTATCTTTAGGTTGCTTACAGTTCTCAACCCACAGGTAAACTTTTTAGGAGATGATCACAGAACATAATTTCTGAATTGATATTCTCAACCATGCAATGGAACTACAACCTACATGCATCTGTAAAGCATATTATATTCCATATACTAACTGTACAAGAGACATTTTATATGTACTACTTCAATTACCAAAATAACCTCACAATATATTATAATTAATGAAAAACATGAGAATCAGTAAAGTTTAAGTGACTTATGTCCAAGGTCCTACATTTTATAAACGAGTAAGCAGTAGGGTTGGTGGTACAATGATAAGCCTGTTTGTTGCGGTCTATCACTCTACCCTACCACACGAATCACCTTCATCACCTCTCTCAGTTGGGTGTGGCTAAAAAGACCAGGGCAGGGAAAAATGTACCCAGAAAATATTCAACATTTCTATGCCTAACCCTAGTGGTGAGTAACTTTACTAGCTTAATTCCACTTGGCACAGGAGAGTATTCCCCATTCAAGTCTAAATTACTGAGCTGCAATGATTATCCCTTTTAAAATCTAAAAAAACATAAACAAAGAACTTTAAATTTTAGAGATAAAGACCTATAAGTAGTGTCTTGTAAGTTAATAAGCTATTAAACAGCAACAGGAAGAAGTTTAAAACCTTGACTCTTTTCAATTCAAGTAAGCAGTGGTCAGTGACCAAAAAAGCCTTATTAAACACACAACTCAAAATGCTTATCCTCCTCTGCCTACTTTGTATCTCCATAGCCTCCTCCCTACCATGACTAACCATAATTTGAAAGTATGTGTTTAAATTTTGAATTTATTTAGTTACAAAAAGTTCCTCTCTCCTATCTGATCTTTTTCCTTGCAGCCCAAGAAAGAAAGAGAGAGAGAGAGAGGGAGGGAAAAAGAGAGAGAAAGAAAGGAAGGAAGGAAGGAAGGAAGGAAGGAAGGAAGGAAGGAAGGAAGGAAGGAAGGAAGGGAAAGAGTGAAAGAGAACGAGAGAAAGAAAAAGAAGAGAGAGAGAAAGGAAGAAAAAGAAAATTTTCCTCTTAGGATTTAATTGTTTTAAAACTTTTTCTGAAGGACCACTGAGTGAAAAGCAGTATTAATCGGTGAATGAACAAAAGAATCTGGCTCAGTAGTCTGATACACTGTTCCCTGTTCTCATCCTGTCTAAACACTAACGACTGCAGGGCACTTTTATTTCCCATTAAGAAAAACGCTGATAGTTAAATTGATGTAGTACTTAATCACTTGGAATTTTTATTTTTCTTATTAAAAGAATGCTTTTAAACATACAGTCATGTTTTTATCATAAAATGAAATGAAATAAATTGGTAGGTAAACTGGTCACATCCTGAATTAAACTGTTCTGAATCATTTTTATTATTCTTTGATAATTTCATACATATGTATGATACATTCTGAGTGGGTCACTCTTTATTGTATATGTATTGTGCATATATGTGTGTTCATGAGGGGGCAAGTATGTGCTGTGCATACGTGCAATTATGCACGTGGAAGCCAAATGACAACCTCTGTTGTCACTCTCAGTAGCCACCCATCTCCTTTTTTCTGATAGGGTCTCTCACTGGCCTGGGCCTCATTAATTCACCTAGGCTGGCTGGCTAGGGAGCTGCCAGGAATTCACCTACTCTCCCTCCTCAGTGCTGGGACCCAGATTTTTCAATTCTGGGGACCAAATGCTGGTCCTCACACTTCCATGACAAGTACAGTAATGATGAAGCTATCTCCCTAGTTCTCTAAATTACTTTTTAAAATCAAAGATTTTAAAAGGCAGAGGCAGGTGGATCTCTGTGAGTTCAAGGCCAGCCTGGTCTCCATAGTGAATCCAGGACAGCTGGGGCTACAGGGAGACCCTGTCTCAAAAAGACCAAAAAAAATTTAAAAATTATAAAGATAATCCAAGTGTTCCCATACATGATCATCTTCTGGGCCAACAAAAACCCACTGGATTCAACATTTATATTCCAATCATTGTCTGGGATGTTCTTTCAAGCCTGTAGACACCCACTCTGTCTCTGTGTACTAAGAAACAATGACATCACAATAAACATGCATCTTAAGAAAATATAATAGGGCTGGAGAGATGGCTCAGTGGTTAAGAGCATTGGCTGCTCTTCCAGAGGACACAGGTTCAGTTCTTAGCACCCACAAGGCAGCTAACAACCATCCTTAACTCCAGTTCCAGGGGATCCAATGCCCTTCTTCTAACCTCTGTAGGCACTGCATGCACTTATATATGTGTAGGCCAAATACTCATAAACACAAAATAAAAACAAATCAAAAAAAATTGAACCAAGAATATTTAAAAACAAAAAGGTGTTTTTTACAACTGTTGAAATATAACTTCTTTTGTTACCATAAGACACTCTTCCCAGACTTCAATTTCAATTAATAGTAGTAGCTACCAAAATTGAGTATCTACCATACTTGGCATTTCACATATCTCATTTAATTTTACAGAAAAGCAAAGGTGTAAGCACTGACCTTTCCTTACATATATAAAATATAACTTGTCCAAAATTACCCAGCTAATTAAATGGTTGAGCTGAGTTTCCATCTGTTCCACCTTCAAAGTTCTTATTCTTTGCATTTATTTGGCCATTCTCAAAATTTGCTGTACACAAGAATCACCTCACTGGGGTTATAGTCCAGTGGTAGTGCACTTGCCTAGCATAGTCAATCTCTAGAACCAAAAAAAAACCCAAAGTCTGACAGCTCAGTGTATGAGAAAATTTAAATAAAGAAAGCATGTCAATAATGCACATTTGACAGGCAAAATACTTCAAGCAACAGGATCCATGATGAACTGCTTGAGAGACACTGATAAAACAGACAGTGCAGGGGCTGGAGAGCTAGCTCAGTGGTTAAGAACACTGACTGTTCTTACAGAAGACCCAAGTTTGAATCCCAGCACCCACAAAGGCAGCTAACATTGTCCATAACTCCAGTCCCAGGGGATCCAACAGCCTTTTCTGACCTCTGCGGGCACTGCATGACACAGGTGCACTTACCTACATGCAGGCAATACACACGTACACATAAAATAAAAATAAATTAAAAATTGTTTTAAAAAGTAAAGAAAAAAAAACAGAGAGAGAGTGCAATGTCTATCAATAGGAGAAATAGCTTAAGAGTCCTCGACAAAATGATTTATCTCACCGCCTGTCTGTTTTCACTTTCATCTATAAAATAAACACGTATGATTCTAAAATTCTCCATAATAACCTCAAAAAAATAAAAAGTCTGCTAAAAAAATTGTTCTTTAATTCAGGAGACCTTGAATTAAGACCCTACAGAATCTTACTTAACATTCTGTGGATAAACCATAGAAAGGAAAGCATGTGGGCTCTAGAATTTAGAAACTTACTTGGAAGAGGATAGCTCCATCCAAAGAGAAAAATAATAATAAACTTTTAAAAAGTAGCTGAGCATGGTGGCACACACCTGTAGTCCCAGCACTTGGGAGGTAGAGGCAGGTGGATCTCTGTGAGTTCAAGGCCAGCCTGGTCTACAAAGTGAGTTCATAAATAAATAAATAAATAAATAAATAAATTAAATAAATAAATAAATAAAAGTAAAGTAGTGTGGGAATGGTGGCAAATGCCAATAATCCCAGCACTTAGGAGGCAGAAGTGGGCAACTACTGTGATCTGGCCAGCCTGATCTACATACCAAGTACCAGTCCAGTTAGGACTACATGAGGAGACCCTGTCTGTCTCAAAAAAAAAAAAAAAGAAGTATGCTTGTCTAAAGTATGCTTCCCCACTGTTGACAAAAAAATGTCAACAGGAAATGCATCAGCATGAAATCTCCCCAAAGAATGGAATGTCCCCGATTAACAACAAAAGTTGCAAATAAACCTGGAAAGAAATGAGCTGAAGAAAGGGAGGGCAGCAAAGGGAAAAACTGGATCATAATTGGTTTCCTCCCCTCAAATTCCAGAAGATAAGGAGGAGGACCTTGTCACATTCAGCACAAAATTCTTCTGTTTACATCTTACTACATTTCAGGTCTTGCTTTAACTTCTTTTTTTTTTGGCCTTTTTGAGACAGGGTCTCTCCCTGTAGCCCCAGCTGTCCTAGAACTCACTATCTAGACTAGGCTGGCCTTGAACTCACAGAGATCCGCCTGCCTCTGCCTCCCAGGTGCTGGGATTAAAGGCGTGTGCCACCATGCCTGGCAACTTCTTTTAAAATAATCTTCATCTACCTAGTAGTAGCATGGAGGTACAGGCCTATAATCCCAGCACTGGGGAGGTGGAGGCAGGAGAATCAGTTCAAGGTCATCTTGAGCCACATAGTAAGTCATAGGCCAGCCTGTACTTCTGGGAGTTGGTTCTCTCCCACCATGTGGGTTGTGGGGATGGAATTCAGGTCAGCAGGTTCAATAGGAAGCTCCTTACCTACTGAGCTATCTCAAAGGCACAAGACCCTCACAAAAAAAAAAAAAAAAAAAAAAAAAAAAAATCACCTACTACTCATGTCTTTATACTAAAAAGAAAAGGCAGCCAGTCATGGTAGCTCACACCTGCAATCTCAAATCTCAGCAGTTGAGAAGAAAAGCAGAATTGTAACGAGTTCAAGACAAAAATAAATAAGAAGCTATATACACTTTCTGAATTAATTCATACTAATTTAAGATGAGCGTGAAACCCTGAGAGGACCCAGATGGGAAGGGACCTTGTCTGATGGTGGCACATGCCTGTAATCCTAGCACTCAAGAAGCTGAGGCAGGAAAATTGCAAGTCCCAGACCATCCTGGGCTACACAATGAAACCTCATCTCAAAAACAGAAAAAGAAAGAAAAAAAAGAAAAGAACACACTATATATAAAAACCCAACTTCAATGATTGTTAATGGGCTTATTTTGCATTTCAGGGGATCAAATGCAGACGCTTGTATAAACCAGGCAAGTGTTTTGCTACTGAGCTACAACCCCTTGCCACACTAATGAGTTTTTAAAAAGCACCTCACTTGCTAGGACAGATAAGTCAGACCACCCCCCCTTCAAGCAGCTGAAATTATTATAAATACCAAGAGTAAGCAAATTCCTACTTTCAATGACTGGCTGAGTATTCCTTACTGGAAAAGCTTAAGAGCACAATTTCAGAGTTCTGAGTTTTTGGGGTTTTGAAATATCTGCACAAACTAAAATGCTCCGAAATCCTAAACTTTCTGAGCAGACAATTTCAGATTTCAGATCAGAAGTGTTCAACCCATATCAAGTGGAGGGAGAGAGGAAAGAGGGGAGGGAGGGAGGGAGGATGGGGGGGAATAAATCAGAAGCTTGAACTGGTGTTTTAGCAGGAAACACAGTATTCTAATACATGGGAGTGAAATGACTGCTTTTGAGTCCATCTTTCAGTATACTAAGTCACCTGCTGCAAATACAGAGCATTTTCTGTATCAGCTTTTATAGACAGTGACACTGATAAAAAAGTTGATGGTCATAACTGTAAGTCAGGATTAAAAGGAAATCAGGTGAAATTAAAATTTCCATACTATTCATCTCCAAATAAAATTTCCTAAAGACCATGGAGGTACCTACTAATGTGTTTACCACAACATGATACATTTAACGTGGCATATTTTTATTTTAATTTTTTAATTTTTTTAAAATTTATTTTATGTGTGTACATGCAGTCTGCATGTAGGTAAGTGCACCCATGTCGTGCAATACCGGAGGAGGACAGAAGAGGCTGTCGGATCCCCTGGGACTGGAGTTACAGACAGCTGTTAGCTGCCATGTGGGTGCTGGGATTCGAACCCAGATCTTCTGCAAGAACAACCACTGTTCTTAACCACTGAGCCATCTCTCCAGCCACATTGTCACTAAATTTTTAAACTTGCATATACAGCTCTAGATGCTAATTTTGCTGAAATGGAGTCCAAAAGGATACTTTTTTATGAATGGAGCTGTGGCAGATTTTCAAGACTGAGACTGCTTGAATGAAGGTAGATAAGTTGGGCCTAATTCATAGCACCCTGACAGGATAATTCTGCCCAAGACAGTTTTTGGCTTTAACCATTTCTCAATCCATAAATATCTTCCTTACACTAAATCAACTCAGAGGCCAATCTACCAATCTCACCTCAACTGCAATGTATTTAAAACAGGAAAGGGCTTAGAAGCATAGCTCAGTGGCATAATGCACCCTTAGCAGGCCCAAATCATAGAGTTCAATCACCAGCACCAAAAATAAAATAGGAGAAACATGTCGATAATGATTTGGAAATTTGCTTATAAAATAGCTAAGAAAAACAACAAAAGAGATACATTTAAATATAGCCAGTTACACTGTTTTAAATTCTTCTATTCCAAATAAAGGTTACTGCTCACTTAAATATCAACTTCAAATATTTCTCTTACTAAGGCAATTCAAATTATATACACATAACCAATATTGCATGTATAAGAAAGGTATTCTTTTTCATTTATTTTTATTTATTTTAATATTTTATTTATTCTTTTATGTGTATGAGTGTATTGCCTGCATGTATGTGAGTGCACCTGGGTTGTGCAATGCCTCAGAGGTCAAAAGAGGGTGTTGGATTCCCCTGGAGCTGGAGTTAAGGACGTTTCATAGCCGCCATGTGGGTGCTGGGAATTGAACCTGGGTCCTCCGCAAGAGCAGTCAGTGCTCTTAACCACTAAGCCATCTCTCCAGCCCCACTTTTTTATTTTTAAATATTCTAATTACCATTGTTTATTTTATGTGTATGAGTATATTGCCTGCATGTGTGTAAGTGCACCCATGTTGTGCAATGCCCATGGAGATCAGAAGAGGGCACTGGATTCCCCGGAACTGTATTTACAGACGGTTGTTAGCTGCCATGTGGGTGCTGGGAATCAAACCCAGGTCCTCTACCAGGGTACCCAAGTACTCTTAACCACTGAGCCGTCTCTCCAGCTCCCTAGAAAAGGTATTCTTAATGGTTTAAAAATCTACATTTCTGTGTGTGCAATGCCCATGGAGATCAGAAGAGGGCACTGGATTCCCCGGAACTGTATTTACAGACGGTTGTTAGCTGCCATGTGGGTGCTGGGAATCAAACCCAGGTCCTCTACCAGGGTACCCAAGTACTCTTAACCACTGAGCCGTCTCTCCAGCTCCCTAGAAAAGGTATTCTTAATGGTTTAAAAATCTACATTTCTGTGGTACAGCAGTATAAGTAAAGGCCAGGCTAATGGGGGCTTTTTTTTTTTTTTTCTTGTCT
>NW_008355472.1:1381514-1382569 GCF_000622305.1 Nannospalax galili | reverse complement strand
AAATGCATTCCTTTTTTTTTTCTTTTTAATGTGTATGAGCATTTTTTCTGCATTTATGTAAGTACACCCATGTGATACAAAGCCCATGGAGGCCAGAAGACAATGTTAGATCCCCTGGGAATTGAATCCAGGTCCTCTGCAAGAGCAGCCAGTGGTCTTAACCACTAAGGCAACTCTCCCTTAAAATCTATTCTTTTTTTTTTTTTTTTGGTCTTTTTGAGACAAGGTCTCCCTGTAGCCCCAGCTGCCCAGCTGGCCTGGAACTCACTATGTAGACCAGGGTGGCCTTAAACTCAAAGAGATCCACCTGCCTCTGCCTCCCAAGTGCTGGGATTAAAGGCGTGCACCACCACGCCCAGCTAAATCTATTCTTAAGGATACTCATGGGCACAGTTATAGTACTCCATAAGGTGTAGTATTTCCACAGAGTATATAGAGCTTTTCCCATCACATGAAACCACAAAAATTTTTCAGCACATTCATTTGCTCTAAGTAGAAGGAAGCTGAATTGTGTAGCAGTATTTGGTAACACATGGCATGACCACCTTATTTCACAAAACGTGTTAAACTAAAAGCATCTTTGAACCTTAGCAGACACTAAGAATTAAATGTCTCACGACTTTGGCTGAGCCTGATCACTAAACATAGTCACAATTGGGCTTGTTGATGGTTGTGCTCATTCATTAAGGGAGTGCCAAGCAGGGTCGCTGGACCCTTACCTGAGTATCCAGCCACTCTTCCCAGCCAACTAGTCCAGCCTTGTAAGACAAAAGAAAAATGAGGAAGAACCCAGTAGAAGGATGCTTTTGGAAGCCCTCATCAAGAAACTCCAATGGACTCTCATATGAACATTTGAAAATTGCCCTGTTCTGACTTTTTTTCTAGTTCCCCATCTAGAATTTGTAATGCTAATTACTCTTGCCTTTACTTCTCCTTCACATCTCTCATTCAGGATTCAAGGACTTTCTTCTCTTAGAGACAAAAGTTATGCAATTTGGGAGTCTTTTAGGTAGACCCACTGAAGGGGTACTCCAATTGCCTCACCCTGTGTCCCT
>NW_008355472.1:1380566-1381083 GCF_000622305.1 Nannospalax galili | reverse complement strand
GGAAAGGTGGGGCTACAGGGAGCCCCTTTTAAAAAAAAACAAAAAAACCAAAAAAAAAAAAAAAAAGAGAGAGACAGAGACCTAAAATGTTTTAGCACATAAAAGTGTATGTTATTTACAACTACACAGAAGTAAATAAAAGAGTGCACTGATTCCTTCAAAATAATCTGCTAGCCAGCATCGTGTCTCACACCCTTAATCCTAGCACTCAGGAAGCAGAGGCAGGCAGATGTCTGTGAAATTGAGGTCAGCCTGGTCTACACAGTGAGTTTTCCAAGTCATCTAGCGCCACAGGAAGACCCTGTCTCAAAAAACCTAAATAAATAAATAAATAAACAAACAAATAAATAATCTGCTAATTCCTGGCATATTGCCAAACTGCATTTTTACTTATTTATTTGTTTAGTTGGCTTTGGATTTTGAGACAGGACTTTGTAGTCCAAGCTGGCCTATAACTCACTACACAGCCATGGCAGATCTCAAACTTATGGGAATCCTCCTGCCTCAGTCTCACTAG
>NW_008355472.1:1377673-1380434 GCF_000622305.1 Nannospalax galili | reverse complement strand
AATACCACTATGCCCAGTTACATTTTATACAGAAATAGAGATACACTCTACACCAAAGAGCATAGTATATTTAAGGTGCTCATATGATCACAAAGTATATACAAGATCAAGATATTTCTGTAGTCCCTACATTTAAATATAATCAGTTAAACTGATTTGAAATTGAGCTATCCCAAAGTAAAGGTACAAAAATATAGAAATGGGACCATGCAAGATGAGGACCTGGTTCAGATCCCCAATATCCATGTAAAAGCAGGATATGCGGTGCTTGCCTAGAAAAGCACAGACAGGAGGACCCCTGAAGCTTGCCTGCCAGCTAGTCTAGCTGAATCAATGAGCTCTAGGCTCGGTGAATGGGCCTATTTCAAAAAACAACATGGAGAACGGTTGAGGCAATGGCTCAGTGGATAAAATGTTTGCCATACAAGCATAAGGACTTGAGTTTGGATCCCCAGCACCCACGAAAAAAGCCAGGCAGGGCAGCTCACCTGTAATCCTAGCACTTGCACTCCCAGAGACAGGAGAGCCCTGCAGCATGCTGGCCAGTCAGAGTTGCCTAACTGGTGACCTTGGGGTTCAGCCAAGAGACCTTAGTTCAGTAAATAAAGTGGAAGCCATTGAGAAAGACACTTGATATCAACCTGTGGCCTTCAAATACACATGCAAACACATGTATATGCACCCACATGTGTGCCCTCCCACACACATATACACACAAAATAAATAAGATCAAAAGCAATCGAAGACACCCAACATTGACCTCTAGCCTCCATATGCACATGCATACACATGAACACACATGTATACATAAACACACAAATATATAAATATACACACACAGACACACACACACATGAGTGGAGGCATGAGTGGTACATATCTGTAATTCCAATGCTTGGCAAGCAGAGGTAGAAGAATCTCTGCAAGTTCGAAGTCAGCCTAGTATACATAGCAAGTTCCAGGCCTGCCAGGACTACATTGTAAGACCCTGTCTCAAAAAATAAAAATAAAATGTTTATATATACATATGTGTGCATATGTGTAATATGTATATACATAGCCTCTGGCTTAAAAGAGTTGACGTAAGTGAGAAAACCAAAAGCATATGCAAAATCAGAATCCTTTGCGATCTCAAAGAACAATTAACTTGCAGAGGTAATGACAGCCAAACTGTCAGGTAAAAATAGAACCACGTATGGTGGCTAGTACATGCCTGTGATCCAGTGCTCAGGAGGCAGAGGCAGAAGCAGAAGCAGGTTATCAGTCACAAATTCAAGGCCAATCTGCAATCTGGTCTACACAATGAGTTCCAGGCCAGCCCAGGCTCCACAATGAGAACCTGTATCAAAATGCCAAAAAAAAAAACAAAGAAAAAAAGAAAAGAAACCATGAATACAGAGGACACAGATAATCAGATGTACTGAGGGGCCAAAGGAGGAGAAAGGATGAAAGGGCATGAAACAAGCCAGTAGTAATTAGGCCAGGAAAGGAAGCTTGCAGTCGGTATTTGGGTTTATCTAGAAGGCCACACAGAAAGCCTAACTGACGGGTGATGCAGAAAACAGACTAAGAAACATTGAGGAATGGAAAATATGAGGACACTGCTGTGATGATTAGGGTATTGGTGCAATAATGCAAGCAGAATTGATGAATCACAAATAATTCAAACAGCAGCAACAGCAGAAGGAAATACCTACATCAAATTAGGTAATGTATGTTGCATCTGAATGTATTGTCATTTGATTTGCATAAGCTTTATGAAGGCCACTATTGCTCCACAAATCAAAAAACTAAAGTTCAGAAAACCCAAGTCAATTTTTTAAAAAGCCAACATACCTAGAAGGTGACAAAATCTGGACACAAATCTAAGACTGAATGTGACTTCAATGTCCATATTCTGTTTGTTTGTTTTTTGGTTGCTTTGTTTTTGAGACAAGGTTGCACTAGCTCTGCTTGGTCTAGAACTAGTGTAGACCTGTAGACCAGGGTGGCATAAAACCCATCGAGATCCACTGGCCTCAGCCTCCACCTCTGCCTCCAGAGTGCTGGGATTAAAGTCACGTGCCACCATGCCCAGCTCCAATGTCCAGCTCCTGCACTATGGTATTGATAATAGAAGAATTTAATCAAGAAATCCTTAAGAGATACCATCACACAACACACACAGGAACTTAACATACTAACTTTTTCTTCCTGAAATGCTTCTGAAAATTGCCTACTTCCTTCATCTAGAGATTTACACTGAAATATATTGGTAGGCTTACTTAACAGATGTTTAAAACTGAATTTTTAACTAGATGTAGTGTCTAGCTCAGAAATTTCTTAATTTAAAAACTTAGTTGTAGCCAGGCGCCATGGCACACGCCTTTAATCCCAGCACTTGGGAGGCAGAGGCAGGTGGATCTCTGTGAGTTCGAGGCCAGCCTGGTCTACACAGTGAGTTCCAGGCCAGCTGGGGCTACAGGAAACCATCTCAAAAAGACCAAAAAAAAAAAAAAAGTAGTTGTAGGGGTTGAGAATTTAGCCCAGTGATAGAGCAGATGCTTAGTGCGTACAAGGTCCCAGGTCTGCCCGTGGCCACAAGAAAGAAAACAAGAAAGAAACAGAAACAAGAGGCTGGAGAGACAGCTCAGTGGTTAAGAAGGCTTCCTGTCCTTCCAGAAGACCTGTTTGGTTCCCAGCACCCATATTAGGCGGCTCACAATCATATGCAACTCCAAATTCAGAGGATCCGACACCCACTCTGGACTCCAAGGGTATA
>NW_008355472.1:1367511-1377648 GCF_000622305.1 Nannospalax galili | reverse complement strand
CACACACACACACACACACACACACACACACACACACACACAACACAAAATAAATCTAGCCAGGCGTGGTGGTGTACACCTTCAATCTCAGCACTCAGGAGGCAGAGGTAGGCAGATCTCTGTGAGTCCAAGACCAACTTGGCTTATATAATGAGTTCCAAGCCAGTCAGGGCTACACAGTGAGACCCTGTCTTAAAAATAATAATAATAATAATAATAATAATAATAAATATTTTGAAAGAAAGAAAACCAATGTAGACTGGAAATAGAGCGCTTTTAAGTCAAAAAAGAAAAAACCCTGTATATCTAAGATGAATGAAAATAGACTTATATGCCTTAGAAATCCTAAAATGACACATATACAGCAAAAATGTTTATATATTTCTGTACCTAAATTAAATATGAGGAAGGAAAAAAAACTCTTTAAAAATCTTTGGACTATAAACAACTCAGCTATCCAAAACATATAACTTTATCATAACAATATAGTAATATTCTTCATGACCCATGATGTTAGGGCACTAAAGGAAAAACAGGCAACTGATGAGGTTTACAATGTAATTCCAATTTGACAATTGTATTAAATGAGGAAATAAGAATTGCAGCTGCTCTACTTCAACATAAAATCATCTTTTATCCTTTACAAAAATATTTGTTGAACTGTCCGTTTGTACTACAGGGTTGTTAAATAAGTGTTATTTCCTTCAATAATACAATTCATACTTCTTTCTCATTTTCACAATACCCTCGTTTCTTTCTCTCCCCTCCCAACTTTTCTTTTTTGATAAAGGGTTTCCCTGGGTAGCCCAGGCTGCCCTTGAACTTGTGATCCTCCAATCTCACACTCCTGAGCACTAAAATTACGGGGATTACAGACCTGTGCCATTGTGTCCACCCTAACTCTCTCATTTCTAACATTCATTTTCCACAATGTTAGTGCAATGTCTTACCTATTCTATTCCAAGTCCCCTGGATTATGAATATAGGTAATGTGACCTATGACAAGCAGTTCTCACTGAATTGAGCATTCAACAATAAAGTTACATTTGTCATGTTTTAGCACAGAGTGCTAGTATATAGTCATCTGCTGTTGACTGATTCATCCCAGATACTAACCATTCACCACAGGTGTCAGTTTAAAAATCTGTGAAAAATTGTTAATGCCAGTAATAACTTACAATTTAGTGGGAAAATGTAAATAAGAATTTTTCACTTTAATGATTACATACTGACTGACAGACTTGAAAGGCCCTTGTTTTTTCTAATAGTATGTGTACATTAAGGTTCCTCCACTGAAGGAAAAAGTTTGCATTGTGTTAGTTCCAGTTACAATTTCCAGCTGAGTCAAAGTTCTTCAGCCTTAAAGCAGGAAATCCAAAAGGAAATTCCATCATCAGATCCCAGGGCTTGGCAATTCAAAGATCCTTTGCAACAGAGATATAGAAACTCTCTATTTTTTATAACCTTACCTCATATCTTCAAGCAAATCACATTCTGCTTGATGTTTGGCTTGAAGTTTTGTCATCTGTTCACCTTGAATGTTTTTCAGTTCTTGTGTAACTTTCACCTAAAATACAACATGTATTTATTGAAGGCTTCTACTACAACTTGAACAAGAAAAGTTAAACAGTATCTGTTAGAATATATACTTCTGGTTTATCTCTGCCAGAAAACTGCAAATTCCTTGTTTGTCATCTAGTTTTATTACTAAAACTATTTATTTTTCATATTAATGAAAAAATATTGCCAAAGAATCTGAAATGGGCTGAACGGAAACACACAAATATAACAATTACAGGTTTAAAAGGTGCATAATAAACTGTCCTTCTGTCTTTTCTTTCTTCCAAAAAATAAACTGTAGACATTAACCACCAGGAGCAGCGAGCACAGATGAAAGAGAGCATGGAGTATCTAATACCTAACGACTGAAATACACGATCATGAAATAATATGCATGAATCAACCATATTAATTATTCCACAATGGCTGCAAGAAAGCACACAGTCTCAGGATGATGCCCTCCACTCTGACAGCGCATCAAATCACAATCTCTTTCTCACAAAGGAGAGCGCAAAAGTGACCTTCCTGCTTATGCAGTGCTTTTAAACACCCAGGAAGCCAGGCCCGGTGGTGGCCCCACTTCAAACTGCGAGAACCGCCAAAGCCAGCTGGCTGAAGCCTCCCTGGCCAGGGTAGGACCCCAGGGTTTGAGATTATGGCGGAATCCTGGTACAAGGCTACCGGGAGAAATAGGGGTACGTGTGCAAAAGAAAAGAGATGCCTTAACTGCAGAAATCCAGATTGAAAAAAGGAAAGAAACGGAAACACACACACACACACACACACACAGATGAGTTAAGTCATTCGGCAAATGTTTGCCCACGAAAGGAGAACGGAACTGCCTCTACCCACTGTTCAGAGTAGGTATCAAGTATCTATGTGTAAGATTAAAAAAGACAAGGACACAGACTCTGCTCCTGGAAAAGGTGGAGAAGGGCGCAGTCAGGAAGCTGCTGGCAAGCCCAGAGCACCGGTCACGGGTACGCAGGCCATCCAAACCCAGATCCTAGTGCCCACGCCACACATAGCCGGGTTCTGGCTCTCCTGCGGGAAGCGCCACGGTTTTCCTTGCCTCCTAGCCGGGGCCGGGGCAAGAGCGGGGGGAGAGCTGAACCCGTCAATCCTTAATTTGCTTTCCCTAGGGGTGGAAGGGCGGTGACCGTTCCAACTTCTTTTCGGCAGCCCCGTGGGAAAAACAGGCCAAACCTTATGGCTAGACTTGAAACAAATCTCTCCCTCCCCGGAAATTTACCAGTGGGCTGAGGGTGTAGACAAGCGGCTGGAAGGCTCGAACCTGGCTCAGACTAAACAATCCCACACGCACGAGGCTCTGCAAATGTGCAGGAGCTCCCCTGCCTCCCCTCCGGGTAGCCCCGAAGATTGCACTTTGCACTGGGCAGCACTGCCATACAGGCGCGAGCACACACACACACACACACACACGCACACACACAAATGCACACCCGAGAAACTCTGGCGAAGGTCTGGGGGTGCTATCCGGTGGAGTGGACCAGCGGATAGGCCTCCCCTCAGTTGCAAAGACACCTCACACACGCGACCCCTTGCCTGGAGCCGGAGGCAACTCAGTGACACGCCAACAGGCGAGAGCGGTCACGGCCCCTTGCGGGAAGGGGGAGGGGGCACAGCGGTCGCCCCAGCCCTGTTCTTTGTACGCATCACCACCACCACCCAAAAACCCTCTAAAGGCCCCCCGCCAGCTACGCCCTTACCTTCCTCGGCGGTGGCTGCATGATGCTGAAGGGACATCAATCCTCCCCCCACCCCGACGGCGGCCTTTAAAGGACGAGGAGGATGAGGACGGCTGGGGAAGAACGGGCGGCCCAGCGAGCGAGGGCGCGCGCGTGTGTGAAACGAGAGCCACAGGAGGAGGAGGACGCGCTCCGGAGGTGGCCAGGCCGGTGCGCGGCAGGAGAACCCCGGTGGCGGCGAGTGTGCCGAGGGAGGAGGCGGAGCGCTGGGAAGGCCTGGGGCCCGGGGGGTGTGTGAGGGAAGGAGGCGGGGACGCCGGGGGCTCAGCCGGGCGGCTGGGGAGGAGCCGCTGCGCCGTCCGCGCTCCCCGCCCGCTGCAGCTGCGGGCCGCGGCGGGTCCCCCCACCCACTCAGCCAGTCCGGCCCCCGCCCGGCGCGGGGAGGAGGCGGAGGAGGAGGAGGAGGGCGGCGGTGCTGCGCTCCTCGCTCAGGCTCCGGCCGCCACTCAGGCCGCGGGAATTTCCGGCCCCAGCGCGCGGCACAGCGCCCCGCTACGGCGGCGGAAGGCACCACGTCTATCGAGGGCTGACTTCAGGGGGGACCTGGCCGCGCGCGGCGGAGAGGCCGCGCCACCGGGACTGCGCATCGCGGTGGGAGTCGCGGGGGAGACTAACGGATTGGCGGACGGAGGGGAAGGCCGGAGAAGCTAGAAGATTCCCCCGGTCCTCCCTGAGAGTGGCACGTTCCAGAAGCCTCCGGGCCTCCCTCCCCCACACCGGGAGGCAGCCGGGGGCTTCCCGCGCGCTTTCCCGCCAGCCCGCCGCGGCGCGCGCCTGCTCCCGGGGGCGCGCACGTGGGCGAGAGAGGGCTCTGCGCCGACGCACGCGCACAGACCGCCCCCGCCTCCTGACCGCTTCTGCAGCTGCAGCGCTCGAGTGGTGATAGGGCAGGAGTAGGGGGGCTACCTTCCCGGCGAGAGCGTTTGCAATGGGGAGAACTGCGGGTTTGGCTTCTTCAACATTTCCTCGCTAGCTAGATGTCCACTAAGAAGTTGGAGGTGAATAAATCCTTTAGTAACTGGTCGCTGGTGCCAGGCCTTGGCCATTGGAGGGGGTCAGGTGAAATTAACCAATTGACTGGCAAAGGAACAAACGGCTCTTAATACTACAGAGCATTTAACCAGAGATCGTGGACTCTGCTGGAAAAGAACAGAAAGGGCCCCGGGCTCCATATCGCAGATAGATTATCTAGTGTCTGCAGAGGTGTGATGTTCTCAAGGTCACAAGGCGGGACTGTAGACCCAACCGTTCTATGGGTTATAAAGAAACTGATGCAGAAGCGGACATGGGCGGGCTTTACTTGGTGTTAGAGTCCTTGCCTAGCAGGCGTAGAGGCCCTAGGTTAATCCCCAGCAAGGCAGAAGAAAGAAAGAAGGAAAGGAAAGGGAGAAAGGAACAGGTAGAGGATGAGAACCCTGGGGGAAAGTAGAGAGACAGCAAGGGCCATGGAGGAAACAATTGATGAATCCCTTATCTGAAAGTGAAGGCCTCTGGAAACCAGCCCACTTTCCCTGTCCTGTAGTTGGCTGGATGAGTTCAACCTCGTCTGACAATGAAGATGCTGGTTCTAGGCAGGGTCCTCCCAAGGCACCTTCCTGCTCTGTCCAAAATACCCAAGAAAGAGGTGTTGGGCTCTTTTGGGTTGCTTGAAAAAGTAGGAAAACCTTCCTTAGGCCTTCTCACTTGCTCTCACTGGACTGTGTGGAATGTAAGCTGGATATACCCCCACAATTCCTCCAGAAGTTGCAGTCCCAGATAGCTGTTCTCAGAAGTGTAGTTCAGGTTAAAAAAAAAAAAAAAAAAGGAAGGTCGCTGAGGTCTGGCTACACCAAGGGTAAGTTGCCAGATAGCCAACTGGCTATGTGGCCAAAAACCGGAAAGACAGAACTTGAACTCAGTTGTCTGGCATTGCTGTTAACCTACATTCTTGAGCAGGGAAGCAACAGAGTCACATCTGTGCTTGAGTCAGATTCATCTAGAGCTGTGTATAAACTAGGAGACCTATCCTGCTATTTCTAGTTTCCTTTAGGCCATTTCTCCACCATAGTTCTTGATTAGATCAAGGAAGACCTGGGGCAAGGGAACAGGTGGATGGGAGCCCAGAGCCATGACCACTGCTGCAGGGGCAACAGCTAGAGCCCAAGCCACAGTTAGGGAAACTGGGCTCCATTTTCCCACTGAGCTTTGGGCTAGTCACTTCCATATCAGCTTGTTTCCTCACTTACAAAATGGGGGTACAACCTATTGGTAGAGGCTCATTATATTAATTAGAATTTTCCCCTGCTGCAGGCCTGGCACATGGTCAGTGCTCAACAAGTCACATTTTTGAAAAAGCATTTGCTGCAGTTCTACTTGATATGAACTGGTGCCAAACACTAGGATGTAGAGGTGAGTGAGGCAGAATCAGACTAGCCTTCACCAAGACTAGTTCAGACCAACTATCCCATGAATAGGGAGGGGTAACCGCACTTGCCCAGATGTAGTGACCGGGCACACAGCAAGTACCTAACCAAGGTTTGCCAAATTCTAATCCTGGGTGCAGCTACTGTGGCCCAGAGATTATCTTGCTTTTGTTCTCTCTTTGGATACTGAAGATATAAAGTTGCTGGAAAATAAAGTGTGAGACCTTATTTCAAAATAAAAATCCAAACAGTAATAAATAAAAATAAAGTTGCCTGATGTTGGGAAATTTGGAACCCAGCCTAGACCACTGCTGGTGTTCAGTGGGTGTTGGAGTGCATCTATAGCATAAGGTAAATGATGCTGAGCATAGTAGCACACACCTATTAATATAATCTCAGTACTTAGGAGACTAAGGAAGATTATGAGTTTGAGGCAACTTGGGCTACATATCAAGACCCTGTCTTGAAAAAGAGGGGAAGGGAAGTAAGTGAATGAGCCTAGAATTTAGTAGGCTCTTCAAAGATGAAGTCAGATCCTGGATTTCTTGTATAAGAAGGCCATCCTCTGATTTACAATCATTCTGAAACCTGGAGGAGCAATGACTTCTGGACTGCTTTCCTTTGGAGATTTTATAAAGAGCTAAGAATACCAGATGTACTTATCTATATACTGCTTTTTCAGAAATATATGGGTTGGGGATGTGGCTCAGTGGCAGAACATTTACCATGTATAAAGCCCTGGGTTCAATCTCTAAGTCTGAAAAATTAAAGCAATTTTTAATGTTTTAATATTTACCAAGTGTCTTATCCAAATCCTAAACTTTCATGTGTTGTTTATGGTTTTGTTTTTGTTTTTTTAATTTTGAGACAAGCTCTTACTATGGTGCCCTGGCTGGCCTGGAACTTACAGAGATCTGCATGCTTCTGCGTCCCAAGTACTGGGATTAAAGGTATATACTACCATTCCTGACAAGTAGGATTTCTTCAAGGTAATGCTCACTATAACCCTATGAAGTAGTATTATTTTCTTCATTTCTATAGATAAGGACCTAGAGATTCACTGAAGATAAGTGACTTGCCCTAAAGGATCAGAACCCACTTATTCTATTAGGAACTACTCTATGAAAGTATTTCATGCAGTGTTCTAGGTTAATCATTATCAACTTGACTGAATTTGGAATCATCTGGGAGAAACACATCTGGGGATGTCTGTGAGTGTGTTTCCACAGAGAAGTTTAACTGAGGAGGGAAGACCCACCCTGAATGTGGGCAGCACCATCCTATGGACTGGGGTCCCTGGCTAAATGAAAAAGGAAGAAAAGAAGAAAGGGAGCTGACATCACTCCTGACTACAGACACATTACTAGCCACCTCACACTCAAACTGACATGCCTTCTGAGCCATGATGGTCTGTATCTCAAACTACGAGCCCAAATAAACTTTTCCTTCCTCAAGATTAGCCCCCAAGAAAAAAGCAGACTCAGGAGCATAAAACACAGGACAGAAGGGCTAGAGAGATGGCTCAGCGATTAAGAGCACTGACTGCTCTTGCAGAGAACCCAGGTTTGATTCCCAGCACCCACATGGTGGCTACGAACCGTCCTTAACTCCAGTTCCAGGGGAATCCGAAGCCCTCTTCTGACCTCCGCAGCATTGCACAGGCCCACTCACATACATGCAGGCAATACACTCATACACATAAAATAAAAATAATAAATAAAATATTTGAAAAAAAATACAAGACAGAACAAGGAATTTCTGTGACCCATGTAAGCCTGACTTAAAATGTACCTCACAAGTATGGGGATCTCCAGAGTTTTGCTTCTGCAATACAAGCAAGCCCGGTGCTACCAGTAAGAGCTCCTGAAATTCTTTAAGGGAAATGCTGCAGAGCAGCATGCTTTGTGGCCTCAGAGACAGAATTAGCACAGGCTTCTGCTGGGTATCAGGAAGATTTTCAAAGTAGACCAATCCCTGGAGGGAAGGAGCTTTCCACCCCTGGGGCTATGTAAGCAGGTGCTGGCTTCTTTCCATCAGAGACCATAGGTGAAATTCTTACCCTGGAAAGACATCATCAGCTACCAGCTGCTGTGCCTTCATCCTTTAGACATCTAAGTAGGTATGTTATTTCCATTGTTTCCCACCTTCACAGCATCCCCTCATAATATATGACCCCATTGTCATAGAATGAGGATCGGATGAGAAATGATCTACTCAGGATCACAGAACTGATAAAGGAGAGCCAGCCCTGGTCCCTGGCTCCTCTGACTCTAAAGCAGGGTTGCTCTCCATCCAGTATGTTACAGTAAGCTTCTCCCAGAGTATGACTGCAAGTCAGAACCAGGATTAAAAAGCTGGCCTGAGGGCTGGAAAGATGGCTCAGTGGTTAAGAGCAATGGCTGCTCTTGCAGAGGACCCAGATTCAATTGCCAGCACCTACATGGTGGCTAACAACCATCTATAATTTCAGTTCCAGGGGATCCAACACCCTTTTATGACCTCCACAGGCATTTCACAACATGGGTTCACTTACACACATACAGGCAAAACACATAACAAATATTAACAGAATAATTTTTTCAAAAAGCTGACCTGATACAAGTATAAAAGTGAGACCCAGAAGACCACCTCCTCCAATATTTCACATAGTTCCTGGGAGAAACTTAAAGGAGATAAAATATATAGAAGCCCTTTAGTGACACAATAGGTGCCTCTCCCATCCACCTGCCCATGTTGTACACGCACACACACACACACACACACACACACACACACACACATTCTCTCATACACACAGCCCTCTCCACTCTCTCTCTTTTCTGTCACTATCCCCTACCTATATTGGCACAGGCTGCTCAGAAATGCTTGTCAGTGCATCCAGATGCTGGTCATTCCTTACCTGGGGATAGCTCAGCTGGGGATACTACTACAGATGATACAGCATAAGGACCTATACACAGTCACCTCATTCCTACCATGGCCACCTTTCCCTATCCTCCTCTGCTCTTATGAGTTCCTTAACAGCCCTCCAGCCAGCCTGGGGAGTGTCCCTGCCTTCTCCTCAAGACAGAATTCCAATCCAACCACCAGAAGAGGGCAGGGGCTCTCCCTAGGGCACACAGTAAGTTGGTGGCAGAACTAAGCCTTGAATCACATCCACTGTTACTCAACAAGCTCTGTATTCTGGGCTTGGATACAAATAGATCGCTGGGGTTAGACCAAGGTTCTGCCTGTGACAAGCTCCCAATCTCAAGAACTAAACTAAAGGTCACAACAGTGATTGGAAAAAATAAGGCCAGGAGAGTGAGGGGCCCAGGTCCCATCAGGTGGTAGGAGAGATCAAAGGTCAGAGGCAAGTGCTTAAGGTGTACCATGTGGAACAAGGAATTAACCTGGTCTGTTGGGGCTCCTGCCCAGGAGTATTAAAGCTTAGGGGTGGAGGGAGGAATGGTTGGTTCCAGGGCTATGGTAGGAGTTGGCAGATGCCTGATTTTGACATCAAGAGGCTGGAAACCAAAGTTCTAAGTTTATCTTTGCCAGGTACTTGCCCCCAGACATGTCACTTTCAGCCTTGGTTTCCACTTCTGCAGAATGATAATAACAATTTTTTTATGTCTTCCTCTTAGGAGGACTGCTGTGCAGGCTAAATGAAATATCTAAAGGGCTGAGTAGGCATGTAAGCCAATGACTACTGACCTGGGATGCAGCTGGGAAGGCTGAATGACTGTCTGTGAGGGGTGCCAATGGGAGCTTCTACCAGTAGCTGTGCTATGATTACAGCTCTGAAAACCAGGCACCAAGAAATAGAAGAGCCAGGTGGGTGGATGCATGATGGTTCTGAGGCTTGGGGTCTAGCAAAAGCCCTGAGTTAGATGTCTGGCTCCTCCACCTAGCTTTGGGGTCTAGTGTTAAAGTCTCTTTTCTGATGGTTTCCTTTGTCTGTCAAAGGGAAATAATGGATGTTATCTGAGTTGTGGTGAGAATTTTAAAAGGACTGTTTATGCAGGGTTGCAAGTGTGCTGGCCTAGGTTGTTCCAGTTCTGTTTGCAAATTTAAAAAATGAAGGCCAGGCTCATGAGATAGTTCACTGGGTAAAGGCATCTGCCGGTCAAGCCTGACAGCCTGAGTTTGATCCCCAGGACCCACATGGTAGAAAGAAAGGACCCCATTCCAGCAAGTTGTCCTCTGACTTCTACATCTGCATTGAGAACACAAAATAAACAAAATGTCTTTTAAAAAATGTCTGGCCCTGGTAGTTTATGCCTGTAATCCCAGCACTTGGGAGCTAGAAGCAAATAGATCGCTTTAAGTTCAAGGCCATCCTAATCTACCTAGGAGTTCCAGGCCAGCCAGGGCTACATGGTGAGACCCTGTCTTGAAAGTATAGTAAGTGAATAAATTAAAAA